>NW_028322480.1:0-51205 GCF_041381405.1 Jatropha curcas | reverse complement strand
CACATTTATGTGGGATTTACCCCTCCATAATATAAGGTGAATTATTTCCATTATGTGATAATATCCAATAATTTCACATCTCAAGAATTTGGTGACAAAATCTAACCAAAATGAGAACTTTTGAAAATTTTGAAATTATGACTTATGCTCGGGGTTGAGCAAACGGTTTAGTTAACTGAAAATCGAACTAAAGTGATTTTATTCAAGTAATTTACTGTTGGGGTAATTTAACAAATGTCATATATGAGGTTTCAATTTTAATAAAATGTTAAAAAGGATATTTATTAAGATAATAACAAATTCGGTCAAAGAAATTTTAATAGTACTAAAATTGACCTTGCAAGAGAAACGAGAAACACTGAAATAAGGAAATACTAAAAAAAAAAAACAATGCTGAAAATGGAAATGCTGAAAATGGAAAATGTTGGAAGAAGGAAACAAGGAAATGCCGAAAAAAGGGAAACACAAAATTTGTAAGAGCAAAACGCTGAGAAAAAAAAGGAATGCTAAAAAAGTGAAACGCTGAAAGAAGGAAACAAGGAAATGCTGAAAAAAAAAGGAAAACACGAAATCTATAAGAGTAATCTCTATATAGTTTATGTGATTCAACCACGATAACGATGACTGATGATGACAACTGACGATCTGACAGCGGCAATAACGATGGTAAATATGATATGCATGATATATATGGCCTGTGTGTATATATATATATTAGTAAATATAGTGTGTGTATATATATACTGTATCAGTAAATGCTATAAAATCAATTAAATACAGAATAGATATATGTACATCAATTAACACATTGGATCAAACCACGTAAATATAGTGTGTATATATATATATATATATATATATATATATATCAGTATCAATCCAAATAGAATTGAGAGTATTATCTTATCCCTATAGTATTTACTGATTGTATAAAACACTGATAGAGATATTTTCAACAATAAATAACAAATCAAAACAAAAATCAATATACTTTATGAATAAAAAAATGAAACTATGGAACAACACCAATAATGAGAAGAATGACAACAAAATGCGAAAGAATGATAAGAAAATAATGAACGGTAGCAAAATGAGAAAGAATGGATAAGAAAATAATGAGGGCTGAAAAAAAATGGCAGCAGAAAAATATTAACATACTGAAAAAAGGAAACAATAGTGAAAATATAAAATGAAACACTAACATATTAAAACACTGAAATATTAATAAATTAATGCCCACCAATAATAAAGGGCACAATAATAAAGATATATCGTAAATGATAATAATTTAAATCTTAAAATTAAATTGACATTTTTTCAAATTAAATTTTAAAAACTGACATTTAGTATAATATTCCTTTATTTTTTTTAACATTTTAGTATAATTTAAATTTAATTTTATTAAATTTTGGTTATTTTGGTTTAGTAAGGTTTCAACATAAAAAATAAGATTACGGAACTGAATGTAATGTATATAAAAAATATTGGTTTCACAGCACTCGTTGAGTGACATCTTAAAATTTTATGTTATCTTATTAAGTTATCGTTTGGTTTAAAATAATCTATTTTATGAGTAATATACTTTTTAAAAAATACACTTGGAAGGAAATTATTCCTAAAAAGTATTATTTTAATGTGTTTGATATGTAAATCAACTTTTTGAGAAGTACATTACTCTTAAACTACATATTATAATAACATTTATAATATAAATTTGAGTGTATTTAGATAATATGATAAAATGATAAATTCACTTAATTAGGAAAGTGCAACTTTATAGTCATCTTTAAGGAACTTATTTCTCTTGTATGAGGAAAGTTGGATATGCAAACCAAACACAAACACTTCATGTACTTTTCAAGAAGTTACTGCTCACTAATCTATTTATCCCTGGCCAAGCATAATCTAAGTCCTTCAAATTTGTTAAATTACATTTATTAAAAATATTTCAACTTATAAAATTGCATCTAATGAATACTTTAACTTATAAAATCATGCTCGATCAACACTTAAATATATTTAAGTAACTAAAAATATTAAAAAGGATTTTATAAATGAAATTCATATAAAGTTAAATTTAATAAATGTAATTTTATAAATAAAATATTCAATAAATATAATTTTAATAATTGAAAAATTCAGCGGATAAATCTAAAAGTTGAAATCACCCTTAACCACTAGATTGTTTTTTTTAAATATCAAGTGTTAATTTATGTATTGAGCTATCCATTTTGTGGCTCCATCAATTTCAATAATATAATATATGTACTGAAAAAACAAAAAAGCATTTAATTTAACCTTTGTGGCTAGAAGAGCCAGAGCATATATGCACTTTTGATGAATAGTGACCCAAGTCGGTCCAAAAGACAAAACCTAGAAGCTGGATCCTACCTAGAAAGGCAGCCAGCCACAGAAAGCCTACTTCTTGTCTTGTTATAGATTAGATAATGTCACAATAACTTATATCTGTATATAGAAAAAATTAGAGTATGATTTTTATGGTTGGCGAGTTATAATTAATTATTTTTATTTTTTAAAAATATATTAATTTTTTTATATTTTATATTTTATATTTATTATATTATTAGATTATTTTATTTTTTTTTGTATTTTTTGTTAAATTAATAAAAAATATAGAAATTAAACGAGAGATATTAAAATATTATATAAAAAATTACAGTATAGTTTTTATAATTTAAAAAATATAATTATTCTGCTTCTGTATTTTTTAAAATATACCAAAGTTGAAAAAATAAATGTATATTTTCGTCATTTCATAAAGTATTTAACGGAAAAAATGTAAAAATTTGACAAAATAACTCTATAGTTTGACGGAAATAAATCATAATTTTTTTTAAAAAAAAAAGGAAAATATTAATTATATTTAGCAAATACCGTACTATAATTTTCCCTTTATAAAACACTTATAAATTCACGTCTCTTTCTAATTACATTCTAGCATTTAGCATTACATAATTTCATTCTCAAGTCAATCAATATTTTATGGCTCAGATGAGAATGGAACACTAAGTACAGTCCTTTTGAGGTCCACTCAACTACCTTTAACTAACTTTGCAAGATTATTTTTAAGTAATTTCATAGTAACAAGGAAAAAAAAAAAAAGAAATAAAGAAAGATATTATCACCGGCCGAAAGGCATTATATGTATAATTAAAGTCATCCAATTTAGTGTTATCTCAACATTGCAATAAGTACAACGTAGTGTTGACATATACATTTAAATTTTTTTTCTAAATGTTTTAGATAAATTCGATGTAGATTTCATTCTTCTATTAGAATATGAAAATAAGATATTATTAAACGGTATTATTTAATTGAATATAGATCAACTCAATTTGATACTAAGTCAGATCAGTGTGTCTTTTACTCAAAAAAAAAAAAAAATCCGACATATTGTATAAATCATCTAGAATGACTTTAAATAATTTATTTCATTGTAGAATATAATAATATATTTAATCTTCATCTATAAAATAAATAAATGCTCATATTATACCAATATTTTCCACTAGCATATTAGGAAGGGAAAATACATGGAATTGTCCTATTTAAGAAAAGACAATCATTCTAATCCTAATTTTTTATTTTTGGGAAGTAATGGAGCACCAAACATTAAATTGATAAACAAATAATTGACTTGCTTGAGGATAATAAAAAAAGTTTTCTTTTCTTTAAAATTTTTAGGATAAACTAGCTCATGACCTTTTTGTACAACTTCAGCATTTTATTACATGCAACTATTGTTATATAATAAACATAATTCCACTTTTTATCTACCCATGATTGCAAGAAAAAGGTTGCTACCAAAAACCTAATAAGGGATAACTTGACAAAAAAAAAAAAAATCCAAAACTATCTCATCAATTACAACTCATTGCCCCCACAATACTTGATATATTAGTTCACAAAACAAAATAGGAAATTTATTTGGATCGGGCCCATGATTCTATTTATAAATAAAACCAATAAAGTTAAGGATTATTATTGAAATGAGTGTATTTCTGCCATATACGTGGAAAAAAAAAAGATAAAGTCAGAATACCTTTTAAAAAATTCTTAGTTTCATTTATTTGGTACGTAAATGGGACCATAGACTTGTTCTAAGTAAGTTTTTTCTCAAACGCAAGAGGCTTATATTTAGAACATCCCAGGATTAAATTAAAATATTTATTTTCTTCCAAAGTTGATATTCTCATACATAACAATAATACACTATTCTTTCAAAAAACATAATACACTACTGTTTTATTTCACGGATAAATGGCAAGTGCCAACTTCTTCTTGATCAAGACTTGCCAATGCAAGGATGATGTAAACCTAGACGATAACTGAGAATTACGTAAATAAGAACACGTGTGTCTTTTCCTGAAAGGAAAAAAGAAAAACGAAACTGGCAAATAACTATTGGCTGGGTGTAAGAGGAATAGATATACACCCAATAAATAGATAGGTATGTTCCTCGAACGAAAGGAAAATATTAGAAATACCGATCCTATTGTAAAAAAGGACCTAAATGAAGTCAAGAAGAAGAAGAAGCAGCAAAGATTTAGCTAGTGATGATGAGGATCAGGGCCTCCAGGACTAATTCTAAGAGATTGATTGAAACCTCCAACCATTTCTTGCCTCCTTAAGCTTTCTTTCAAAACCTCTTTAGTACTTTCTATCAATGACCGGTTGATCTTCTGATTTGATGCCATAGGCATTGGACGAGTTTCAATTCTTGAAAATGAAATCAAGATCAAGAAAAGACATAACAGAAACTTCTTACTGTTATTAGCCATTGTCTCTTTATTGTCTTTTCTTGAATAGTTTGAAAGTAAATTGCTCTAGCTAGTTAATGGTGATGAGTATAGAGGATTCTGATATATATAGGGAGAGAGCTTTCAAAGCTGCCCACCATTTTCTTCATTTAAATATGGAATTTCATACAATGGCATTGCACTTTGGTGATCACTTATACACAGAGCAACACATGTTTCCCTTTTCTTTTTGTCTTATGCCCTTTCTTTGACCTCTTTGAAATTTAGAGGGTTAGTAAAAAAGGGATCGCTACTTATTTTATTCTAATGTCATCTTTTTATTCTTTTTCTTTCTTTTTTTTTTTTTTCAGTTAGAATTATGAGATATCCCTCCACCCATTTTTGGTGTGGACATCCTGATTTGGATCATTCAGAGTAAATATTTTTTTTGTTCTTTCAATGCACTTTTTAAATATTGAATTTGTATTTTCACATTTACGGATATTGAGTGTGCTTATGGTCCCAACTATTATCTTGTCAATTATTCTTAATCTTTTAGCATCCCTTTTCAAGCACTTCATTTTATCTATTTTTTTATTCATATAATAAAAAATTCATAATTAGAAAAATAAATTTTTACTATTCAATTTCAAAAAAAAAAAAAATTATCATATTTTACCTATTAATTTATCTTCTTCACTTTGATTTTGGCCTCCCTCTAACATTTATTTTCTTCTTTTATTCCAGGTACTTTTCGTTCTCTCCTCCATCCACCTACAATTTCCTAACTTATATTTTTGTTACTATTATTTTTTTTTCATCATCCTATTAATTTTTCATTTTGGTCCCTCTTCCAACTTTACTTTGACTTTGGTTTCATTTTTTAAATTTTATTATAATAATTAAAATTTTATGACTTTTCAATTTTTATTTATATAGATAAGATTAATCTACGATTAAATCGAGGATAATATTTAAGTAAACATGTTTCAACAATCGCGCAAATTGATTACGAATCGAGAAGTTGCAAGTTAAGCTTTTTAACCTCTCCTTTTGATATGCTCGTTGGAACTAATGATATTCAAGCATATGATGACAATGTGAAAATGAATGTCCACTTACATAGCATAAAGGAACTTAACTTTTTTTTTTTTTTTTTTTTTTTATGAATATGAGCATAGAGAAACTTAAACTTGACGAATATTGAAAAGGCTGCTTTAGGAAAATTTCGGCTATCTAAATCATTCACATATGTTAGGTTCACACTCCCATTGGTAGACTGATGATTATGGTTAAATGTGAAACCGGCTACTTACTAAGGAGGTTTGAATTTATCGAGAGATTAAAATTGTATAAACTCATTTTATGGTCCATTTATAGATTAAACCAATGAAAATATGGATTTTTTAAAAAATTATTCCTATTTTATATTTTTTGGTAAATGATTAGAAATATTTTTGTTTCAGTAAAAAATTATTTTTCATTGGTTTAGCAAGTGGATCTATAGAATGAGTCTAACTTTTTTTCGGTGGATGATAAGAATTATTCTTATTCTATTTCTATTGTACTTCAGTATAAAAAAATAGCAAAATATGTCAAAAGTAATTACTAACGATAAAAAAAATACTCCTAATTAATATTTTCGTTTCAATTATTAATTATTTTTTATTGATTTAGTCGGTGGATCCATAGATTTTTTTTTTTTTTTTGAGGGGATCCATAGAATTATTTTACTTTAGCATATTTTACTAAATAGATATTTTTAATAAGAGCATTTTTAGTCTTTTTATTCAAAATTAACAGCAAGAAGTACAAATTTTTAATCAAGGGACTTATTAGTCCAGTGGGAGCAAACTATTGGAATAAATTGATATACTTATTAAAAGATAGGTAAATAGTCAATTTCATCAAATTAGAGAGACTAAATAATAATTTACCATCATAATTAAATCACCTAATAAGGACATCTATATTATAAATTAACATAATTTATATTGTTTTCTTAATATTTTTTTTATGTTTAATGCCCATAAATGTGCACATAAGTAACTATTCAATACATTCAAAATTCTCATAAATTATTTTTAAAAAACGTATAGGATATAGTGTGCCAAAAGAAAAAAAAAAAACATACTAAAGAAGAACTAAAATTGAAATTTGCATACACAAAATTTGTGTTTATCTATTACATAAAGTTTTGCAACCTTGTTAACAAATGCAAGGTTAACTTGTTGAGCATTTTAATTAACATATTCCTATATGTTAACCTAATTTCCAAGAAAGGAATATCCTTGTGATATATCTAAGCCAACCCATTTTCTGAATTTGGTATATCTTCTTGGAAAGGAAGTTTATAATTTCTACATAGTCAAACAAGGGTTGGTGGAAAGGCCAATTAAAATTCGAATAGATTCTGATTATGATGATGATTTTGAATGAGGTTGGACGGTCTTTCTTTCAAAGCCAACTAATCTTTTGTTTGGATAGGAGAGAGAGAAAAATATTGGAGAAAAGAAAATAATAGATGAAAATAATGATGAATTGCTATCTTCCTTTTTATATTTATTTTTCACACTTGTGTTTGAACATAATGAAGAAAAGAAACTACAGTTATTTTCCTTTGTTTGGAAAGGAAAAAACTTTAGAGAAATATAAATATTATTTTTGGAAATTGACGATTATCTCCTTAAATTATGAGATATTTAAGAAATGGTTAAAGTTTATTAATTAAATTAGAGTATTTGAATAATTTAATAAAAATGAGTGGAAGTTCTACTTTCCTCCATTATTTTTTTTCCAAATTAGAGAGGTTCAAAACATGAACGGCTGAGCGGAAAATAAGTAAAATATTAATTTCTCTAATATTTCCTCTTCTTTCCCAAACAAGGAAAAACACTATTTTCTAGATATTGTCCATAGCTATTTTTCCTTCCTTCAACAAAATACACCCATCCACACAAAAAGTAATATATATGCAAGAATTTAGAGATTTTGGAAGATATATATATATATATATATTAGAAGAAAGATATACCTTAATTACCTTAACAAAGTGTGAATGTATTGATTGTGAAGCGAAAGGATAAAGAAATTGTAAATCTGTTTTTTTTTAGATTCTCTTTAATATCTAGGTTGTCGAATCATAACAAATGGTATTAAAATTAAAGATTTGGGAAATAAATGTAAAATAGAAAAACATACTTGGTAAAAACATGAATGTTTCTTTAAGGAATAAATTGGAACAAATTATAAAATAAATCAATTTACTTTTTTTATATATTAAAATTTAAATAAGTTACACATAGGATAACTGTATCGTTGAGAATTTTCTTACTCTATCTAATATTTTCAAGGCATATATCTTTTGATGAAATCTCAAATTTTAGTTAGTGAATGTTGTCCAATAGATTAAAACATTTTAATTTTGGAGATATTTGTTTAAATTATAAATGAATTAAACTGTTCATAAGCACTACCCACGATTTAAAAAAATCACTCATTCAAATTTATTTGATAAATTTAATAAATTAAGATGAAATGAATTTATCAACCCGAACTTTATAACGAGACATACCAATCATCTCAATAATAAAGTTTGTAAGCTAAAATCATTTTTGATTTTAAATTATATAAATCAAGTTTCCGGTCGTATATAAGCTATTTGAGTCAAGCTCTAACAAAGTTAACTCTATTTTTAATAAGTAAACTTAAGTTTTTAAGGGTCACATATTCAATTTGCCTAGATTTCAATTTTATAGCCATTTTGTTATATTAATCGGTCAAAAATTGTCAAATTACCCACAATTTGACTTGAATCTCTTGCATGCTTCACACGTTGTCAACACGAGAAGAAAGAAGTTTTAAATATTACTTTTTTTAATAGCCAATGGTTAGAACAATTTTGACTCTTAAATCGTCAAGTACATCGTCTCATTCAATTGCACATCTCATATTGAAGAGAAAATGCGACTGAAGGAGCAGAAAGCACGAGTCCTGATTCTCGACTATTGTCCTCAGCTAAAATGGATATCAAATGTCTGATATTGAGAATCCAGGTAGAAGATTCTACTCTGTTAAATCGATTTGTGACTGTTATTCTGAGCTGAAATGGAATTAAAAACCTCTCCACATATGCTCTGTTTTAACTTGTTATGTTGGAGCGCTCAAATATCTTCTTTAAATTATGTTTCTTCCGTTAAGAAGAGAGAAACGCTTGCACACGTACTGAGGTCAATTCTAAACTTGAAATTAAGAAACTAAGTTCAGATCAGTTCAATTCCTCTGCATCTCCATTCTTACAATAATTTTTATATATCTATAGGTCCAGCTATTTTATATTCATTCAAATTGAGAGAAATTAATATTTTAGAAATACTAAAATTATTAGCAAGTAATTTTTTTAATTGCTCCAACAACACAAAAAAAAAAAAAAAAAAAAAAAAGATAACATAAATTATCTTCACCAAAAAAAAAAAAAAGGTTTATGAGTTATTTTCAACGAAATGGACAAAGCCTTTTGCGCGAGTGTCAAAGATTAAACAAAAACAAACATGTCAAAAGAAAAAGGAAGAAGCTCAAAAGAAAAATTAAAAAAAGAAAGTTCACCAAGGAAGTGTGCATAACAGACCAATAGTAAACAAACATGTCAGCACATGAAAGCAAAGATGACAAGGCTGACATGGATCCTTGACTTGGTGATCCTTGCACTATGGCCACCCAATCACTAACAAATTGTTGTCCTCTAATATATATATATTTTTTAAAATATAATTTATTAATAATATTATGAATTATATAGAAGTATACCGTTAGTAGCTAATAGAATTTGCTGATTTTCATAGCAGTAACTATTCCGTTAATTGATTTGGATGACAAAATAATAACTCTTTTGATCTTATATACCTGCATTGTTTTTCTAAGAATTTGCAACATATGACGAACGCAAATGAGTTTACGCCACTATGCATCAATAACGTCAATGGAGGAACATGTCACACTATCAGACTTCATTGATTCTTCCATTGATTGAAGATCCACATTTACAAATCAAGATTTAAAGTCTCCAACTAAATAAAACAAAATCATATTATTTTAATTAGTGATAAAATCTCGTGAATAAGGTACCACCCTCACTATGAAGGAACAAAAAAACCTTCAAATATGGAGACAAAATAATAATGACAAAATTAAAAAAAGGACAGATCTATTGTAGGAAAAACATATTTAAATTTATTAAAGTGAATAAAAGATTAAAGCAGGGGTGAAGTGAAAAGAAAAGTAGAAAGTAGAGGACTACCACCGATAAACAGCTGCAGCCAAAAAAAAAAAAAAAAAAAAACTATGGTTAAAAGGACAGAGAGAAAGAAGAAGAACCATATTAATAAAAATTTAATCGATTGTCCTCTAATATAATTATTTAATATCTTTTGACTTTTTTTCATTAACTTGCTAATCCACATTTAAGTGGTTCAAAGCAGCAACTTTTAACATGTAAACTAGTCTTAATCAGTGACTTCCAGATATAATCAAATTACTTATCAGCACTTATGCGAAGAACAACTTCTTATTTTCTTTAGTTAACCCACTAATTCTATCTTAATCATCTTTAAGATTTTTTAGACAAAACATATGAGATCGACATAGGACAAATCCTTTATTAACATTATAGCAATTTGATGTAACTTATTTTTTTTTTTTTTTTTGAAAGAGAATTTGATGTAACTTATTAACTTATTAATGCATATATTTCACATACAAGGTCCATCTTTAAGGTTAACAAAAAATGAAAAACAATGATTTTCTGACAATTTATTATTTTTTTTGCATACGGATTCTCATTCTTGGAAGAAAGTGATATTCAAGTCTAATATCAGTAACTCTGATCGTAGATGTAAAGTTCGCTTGAAATATAATTTATGTTTCAACAGTAATAACTCTGGTCTTACATATAAAGTTCGCCTTTGAAAATATAATTTATTTTCCGTTAATCCAACTATCTATTGTTTTTAATGTATTTTAAAATACATTAAGGACAAGTTTTACATAACATATTCAGTAGTTTTAGATTTTTTTTTTCAAAAATATAAGTCTTTCTGTTTTTAATTTTTATTGGAAATGGTTCTTTTTTGTTCCCATTTTTTCCCATCTATGACAACGTGATTATCTTTTCTGTTTTTTAATTTTATTTCTAAAACTTCAAATTGTTTTATTACTTTAAAAAAATTTTGAAGATAGTTTAAGCAGAAAATTTAATATTGTATATATTTTTATTGTTCATTTACCACATTAATACTTAATAGATTTATTTTCAGAGTATTGACTATTTAATTTTAATTTACAAATATATAAATTTGGACTAGAGTACTACATGGATTTTAAGTTTTGACCATAATTGTATTTTAATGAAAGTGGATAATTTTTTAGTCATTAACCTTATCTTAACAGTGACCTTGTTAGTGATTAGAAATGCATCTTTTAAGAATGTTAATTATGGGCCAGTTGCCCGATTTATTATGCACACGAGTGTTGTCAATATTTAAAATATTAGTATTTTTTTATGGGCTTTCATGTAATTGTGCATATATATATATTATATATATATATATATATTATCTATATATATATATATATAAAAGAATGTTAATTATGGGCAGTTGCCCGATTCTATTATGCACACGAGTGTTGTCAATATTTAAATATTAGTATTTTTTATAGGCTTCATTGTAATTGTGCATATATATATATATATATTATATATATATATCTATATATAATTAATATATATATATATATATATATATAATATTTGATTCATGCACAAAATCGATCATCGTGGTACCTACAGGTTGTGGCTCAGTTAATAATGCAAGCTGGAAATATGGAAGAGCTTTCGGATTTGATCTCCACTAAATATGCCTGTAGGGAGGAACGAATAGCCTTAATGTCAACTAAGTTTCGAACAGGATTTAGCCGGTCCGTGATAATAGCGTCCGAATACCGGTAGTTAACAAAAAAAAAAAATCTATGATCATGATTGTATCACAAACAAATGATTTGGATGAATTTGACAGATTGCAACACATAAGCATTGAGTGATCATAGTGCTTCTCTTGTTAGAATATAAGCACAATGTAGTTTAGTGCAAATGTAATGAAAAAATATTCAATTTTGCTTCCTCAACTCGTTGGCGATATATAATTTATCCAAGATTGAATTTTTGAATCAATTTTTAATAAAATTTCAATCAAAGATGAATTTGGCACTTCTTCTTTTTTTCATTAGTCAACGAGAGTAAGAGTAAATAAGAACAAAGTCAATGACCTAATTTTCTCTTAACTGAATCGTCGTATCCATTTTTACTTCATGACATAGTCACTGTACTCGTGCTAATGAAATGAAGAGCATATACCTGTTACATCAATCTAAAAAGCTAAACTTTTAGTAAATCTAAATTAATTTGCTAACAGAACTCGCTCTCGACAGTTAAACACTGGTTTAATCAATACTTTGCCTTAACGTAATATTTGGTATGATTTAAATATGTAATGAAATGAGAATTATATATATGATTAGACATTTTTTAACCCTGTAACGTGATTAAGATTACGTATGTAATTTTTATTACTTAAATTGATATAATATTCATTACATTAAAAAAATATGTATTATTCATTATATCAAGTACACGTGATACCAATTACATCAAGCCATCTCAATCAAAACTTTATCGTTCAAGATTATTTAACATTATCGACTCACCACCACAATCACAACCACCATCACAATTCCACCACTACCACCACCGCGCTACCACCACCACCATCACTCCATTACCACCTCCACAACCACCACTATAACTAGCACAACGACTCTAGCACCACCGCCATTCGTCCAACACTACCACCTCAACCGCTCTAACTACCACAACACTAACACCACTCCATCACCACCATTACTCTATTATTACCACCACCACAACCACTTTATCACTACCATCGCACCATCTCCACCACCACTACTACCATCCCTCCATCACAATCACTCTAGCACCACCGCCACTCCTCCAACGCCACCACCTCAACCACTCTAACACCCACCACCTCAACCACTCTACCATGACCACCACAATCACCACTCCACTACCACCACATAATACAAATTATATTTTAGTATTAATATGCAACATAGAATAGAAATTATACTTTATTCTTTTATTTTATTATAGGAATGGAAGGAATAGAATGAAAAAAATACTAAAAATATCAAATATCCATAATTTTATATTATAATTTAATTTATTCAACGATAATATATGAAAACATTAATTTAATAACTTTAACTTTTATTTTTTATATCACATTTTTTTGGGCTTACCTTCTTTTAATTTTTTAGTTTAAATAAATTTATAAATCAAATGGTCTTTAATAGCTTAATATCGTGAACAGATTTTGGTTTAAATATTTCTTTTGTACTATTAATAATGATGTGGTGGTGGAGTGATATTTGAGGTGGCGATGGTAGTGGAGTGATGGTTGCAGTGGTGGTTATGGTGATAGAGTGGTAGTTATGGTGATAGTGGAGGTGAAATGATGGTGGTGATGGTGAAGTGGTGTGCTAATTACATTACATATTTATAAATAACATAAAAATAGAAAGATGTTTACGTTCCATAAATTTTCCGGACTATATTACCAATATAGTAATGGAATCTTAATTATATTCCATTGTATTACATTTTTCATTGCATTACATTTTTCATTGCATTATATTTTTTTACATTATATTGCATTAGATAAAACCAAACATAGCTTAAAGATCGCGATGATTCAAGAATTTGAAAAGAGATTCTACAGTTTTGGGTATTTGAAGCAACTCATAGGTTAGAGGCTAAAGCTGGATTCATTCATATATATTTCCACCGAGTAAGTGAGGTGTCTTTAGACACCATATGCATGCAAAAATCATTGGTTTTATGGTTAAATAAGCTAGATTAAATTTGATTCTAAAATTACAAGATTAATTTCACTCGTGGTTGGTAAAATTAGGAGATAACCACTCAATTGTATTTAGAATTCAATTTGTAATTTAAAAAAAAAACTCGAAATTCTATTTTTGACTAATAAAAATACCTTTTTCAATTTTTTCTGAATTCCATTGACCAGAATCGCTTGGAACTTGGGTTTCAAAGAAGGAATTAAAGTACAAGATCTGGTTTGGGGACTTGATGAAGGAGGTTGTTGGGAAACCATAAATGGAGGTTAAAAAGTTCGATTTTATTAAAATTAACGTCAGATTTGGTTATAAAGCTTTTTTGGTTTAAATCAACTGCCACGTGTTAAAAATCTGGTCTTGCAATTGCATAGTCACGTTTTCGGTTAGTTAACTCAGCCGAAGACACTTAATTGCAAATTTTAAAAAATTCGTACACTTAATTGAAATCATTTTCCTTCTGGACACTAAAATAGAAAAAAAATGAAAAGTTCAGCCATTAAAAATATAATCATCCCTACTAGAAATTATTGTAAGAAGTTCAAATCAATTTATTACTTTTTCTTTTGGTTTAATCAGGAGATTTAATCCCCGTCGAGTCATAGAGTTTAAAAATTTTTTGCCCTTTCAGCAAAGTGCGCTTTCCGAGAATCGAACTTGTGTTGTCACTCTTATAAGGATTAAGGTCGCTTAGCACTCCAACGAACACCTTATTAGTAAATCAATTCATTTTTTTTTTTTCTTTTATATTTTTATTTTAAAATATAAGGACATAGCCTAACTCTAAAATTAGAGATCAAAGGAAAATTTTTAAAATTTGTAAGAAAAAAAAAAAAAATATTGCATAAATCTATATAATATATAAAATCAGAATAGTCTCTTTTAAACAATAGTCAAGTGTAAGTTTTTCGAATTACCAAGTGTAAGCAGAACATTTATTTAGCACAATTGTAAGAAGATTAACAGTTATTTAGTAAAATTGTAAAAAGATTAGTTGTTTTATATTTTCAAATAATGTCTTTATCATAAATAAATTTTAAAAAATAAAAAAAATTATAAAAAAAATTTTGTGTTCAGATAATGCATGCTTAAGATATTAATGTTTTGATATTTTAATAGATTGGGTTACCTATGGATTTTACATTTCATGGTTCCGATTAAAAAATATAAATAATAGTAAATCGTATGACATTCATCGTTAATAAAAATGATGAAATTACAAAATTCAAATTTACATAATATATAAAAGCAGAATAGTCTATTTTAAATGATAGCCAAGTGTAAGTAAAACAGTTATTTAGCACAATTGTAAGAAGATTAACAGTTATTTAGCACAATTGATAGAGCAAATTTGCAAGAATACGAAATCGCAACAAGTACTAAAGAATGAGTAAAGTATCGTTCGCACGAAAATTGTATACCAAATACCAAAATTGTGTTAATTTACTATTATTTAAACGACAATAAGGAGAATTAATAAAAAAAAAATAAAAGAATTAAAGTAAAAACAATGAGAATGAGATTAAGCAAGTAATTGTTAAAAAGAAATCAAGGTTTAAAAAGCTACTCGGGATTTTAACTTCACTTAATTCTATCCAACCTATCCTATTAGTTTGATAATCAATTTTAATTATTCAAGAATGAAAAATAACCCTAAAATCGCAAATAAGCTCTCTCAATGTTTTATTAACTATTTTAACCCAATTCAATTATCTATAAATTAAACATTGATTAAATCATTAAAGGTTTGTGATTATTCAGAAATTCACAAATTAAGGTATTTAATTTTATGAAAACCTCCCACAAGTCAAATCATCTAGCTCTCGCATTAAGTTGTTATTGCCATGAAATTTATTACCTTGTTCATATAAAAAATCCTTCTCTCGACAGTGATTAATTAAATAAATCAATACAGGAGAGAAACTTTGCCTAAAAGCATTAAGATCAATAATAAATTTTACTTGAATAAAGAAAATCAAATCTAATATTATAAACTGGAGTTGAATTTAAGCTACATCATATCCCTAGTAAAAAGATTTAGTTTGACATAGTAAATAAATTAAACTCAATTAAACTTATAAATAATCCCATAAAAATAACAAACAAAAAGAGAATTTAGAAATAAAACTAGTTGACAATTGGCTTGTAGCTTTTTCTTGAATCTTGATCTCCAACTTAATTGCTTTAAGTCTTGTAAAAAGAAACGATGCAGGGAATAGAATATGGAATAATAGATATTTTGTGAATGGATCCTTAATTAGTGTAGATATTTCTCTTTAATAGACTTTGTAGGACTCTTTTGAGTCTAATGAGGAAAATAACCTAACTTGTTGAGGAAGTAATAAAATTACAATAAGAAACAATTAAATCTTGTATTTTTTTTAAAAATTAGATTCCAAGTTGATCATTAGGATAGAACTCGATTTAGGTAGTAGCTTTGTGATCCCCAATCTTTCTTATTTGATAAATTCCTACAAAAACCTTCCAAAACAATATTAAAACAATAAAAGAATCAAAATTTAATAATTAAATAAAAATAAAATAAAATTAAATAAAAAAACTAATTAAATAAATATACTAACATCCTAATAAAAACCATATTAAAAATACTGCAAAAATAAGCCTAACAACAATTGTAAGAAAATTAGTTGTTTATATTTTTAGATAATGCCTTTATCATAAATAAAATTTTAGAAAATAAATAAAATTATAAAAAAAAACACTTGTGTTCAGATAATGCAAGTTTAAGATATTAACGTTTTGATATTTTAATGGATTGGGTTACTTATGGAATTTGCATTTCATGGTTCAGGTTAAAAAATACAAATAATAGCAAATCATATGACATTCATCATTAATAAAAATGATACAATGACAAAATACAAATAATAGTAAATCGTTTAAAATTCATCATTAATAAAAATGATACAATCACAAAATTTGAATCATTTTAAATTTTATAGTGAAAATTTCATTTGGAGTTTTATTTCATGGTTGGGCTTTAAAAAAAAAATGAAAATTCCACTTATTTTTATTAAATTACTTTAATCCACGAATTAATTAACGAAATTTAACAGGTTGCGCGGACTATAACATCCCTTCTCGGTCCACCCGTAAACTCGAATGAACCGTGTGGGTCCCGAATATATATGGCACAACCCAAGAGGGGGGTGAATTGGTTTTCTAAAAATGAAATAAATTTTAGAAATTCTAAACAAGAATTAGAATTCTAAGCACAGGAAAACACACAGAACTTTGTGAGAATAGAATATGGATTAGAATATCCTCACAATGTTCTAATTTAAAAGATAGAAAGTCTGTGCGAAGTGCAGCTATTGATTAGAACAGCTTCTCACTGACTTATACACTATCAGAACTTCTTTATGAAGGAAAGTTATAGAAATTGAAACTTCCTCATAAAGTTTGAGACAGTCATATAAAGCTTATGTGAAGGACAGTTATTGAATTCAGAACTTCTTCACAGAGCCTTAATCAAATATCAGAACAACTTTATGATGGAGAGCTATCAGATAGAAGTCCTCATAAAGTTTAGAACATTAACTAGAAACCCAATCAGTGAATATACTGGAATAGAACAACAGTTAGAACATTGTATATTCACTTTATTAGAATACCAGAGTTCTAATGTTCAGTAAATAAAGCTTATTTCCGTTTTAGAACATCTGAATATTAACAATTAGCGTTTCTAAAAATTAAACAAAGTGAAATAAGACAGTAACAAGCAAACTTCAGAAATAGAAGATCAACACAGAGATTATAGTGGTTCGCACTAACTCGCCTACATCCACTCCCCAAGACGCATCTTGAGATCCTCACTATGTTATCTCTTTTAAGGGTAAGAGACAAACCAACAGTACAAGGCAAATAGATCAACACCTAGATCTACCCTTTTGTCCCACTAGATTTTCCAAAGGTTCTAGTAACCTCAACCCTTTCTGTTTTTGGTAGTACAGAAAACTCAATTCAAGACATTACTATCCACACATGGAGAAGGTCGCTTGATAACCTCTATCTCAATAGCTTCTAACCTAGCTATTACACTCAAAAGTTTAACAAATAAAGAGCCTGTCTACTATAGAATACATTCTAAATAGACAGAAGAAACGCCTATATAAGCACAGGAAAAACAGTTTTATCAGATTAGAAATCGATTAGAACACAAACTGTTTTTCAAATGTAACTGTAAAAATTCTTTTCTTCTTTAAATATGAAAACGTTAAGTGTAAGATGAAAAGAAAATGGGGGTAGAGTAAGTTTTGAGAGAAAAAGATTCGTTCAATGAGAGAGAGTGCTCTTAAAACAATACTCTTACTTCACCAAATGTTTAAGCGTGAAGTTCCTTTATATAGGAAACAAGGAGCTGTCACTTTTGGAAAGAGATCAGAATATCTTCTTTCCTTATTTTAGAAGATGTGAAAATCTTTGTTACCAAAAATTGTTTTATCCTTTTTGGTAAGAGAATAAAACCGATTTTCACTTTCCTTTAGAAAAGATTTTCGACAGCATTTATTTTGGAAAGAATTATTTGCGGAAAGATGTTCTTACTAAAACCGAAAGATATTCCTTTTCGTTTTAGGTAAGAAATAATTTAAGTACTTTAGATCTTTCAAAAATATTTCCGAAAAAGCGAATGATTTTATTACCAAAAACATTAGAGAAGAAATCTCTTTAGTTTTTAGGAAAATAAATCTTTTCGATTTAAAGGAATATTTTCGAAAATAAAATAAAGGAATTTATTTTGAGAAAATCTAATTTCCGAAAATACTTTTGAGAGAGAAAAAGATTTTTGTGCTCATATATAACTTTCTCTCTATCCTACAAAGTTTCCTAAATACCTAGATTACTAGGATCTTCGAAATCTTCACTCTCAATGTAGGACTTGCCTTGTATGATTTCTTTCCAAAGAAATTCTGCATAAAATAAAATTAGCACAAATAATATAATTTAAATTTATTTGTTTTGTATAATCATCAAAATCCGAGATAAGCATTTTGACCCTTGAGCCAACAATCTCCCCCTTTTTGATGATGACAAAACCAATAAATTTAGCAAACATAAAACATGTGCTCCCCCTGAATTTTATGCATAAGAGTTCTATCATGCCAAAATAAAGCAAATTAGAACATGTAGTTTGCTCCCCCTGAATAGATGCAGTAAAACTGTTTTATGAAAATTAGAACTAGGGAGGCATTTTTAGAAAATGATTTTAGAACTAACAAGTACGCAAGATATTCTAAGTTCTAATAATCAGTAGAACTAGCAAAGATAAACAGGATATTCTGAGTTCTAATATTTAGAACATATGGTCAGAGCAATAAAATAGAATAGAACTGATAAAAATAGAGCAAAGATCTTACCCAACCTGCAAAACAGACGTTAGAATAAGAACTTAGTTCTAAAATCACAGCTTTAGAAATATAGCTCACCAAAAATAGACCATATTAGAAAACAATAAACACAGATAACCACTAAAATATAAGTCTTGTGGTTGCCAAGTACCACCAAAATATCTGTCAGTGTCACCAATACCATCAAACTACCTGTTCTCCCCCTTTTTGTCATCATATAAAAAGGGTTAGACAAGTCATAGCAAAAAGAAAAACAGTTCCACAAAATATAATCCTACGAAATAAACAAAAAAATGTTCAAATATAAGAAACAGATCAAAGAGGCTTAGACCAGTTCTAAGTCTTTTAGAACTTCTTAAAGGCTGAGCTGGAGCAGTTCAGAAGAACTTTCTGTCCTTTTAGAAGATGGATGCAGTGGAGGCTTTCTTCCATGTGTTCTGTGCTTGCCAGCAGTATGCTTCACATTCTTTGGCTTCTCTGAGGAGGGAACGTAGGTGTTCCTTTCACTTTAGAGTAGCTAACTTCCTTGCATTTACATCTTTCATCCTTTCCAGAACTTGATGAGAGACTGATTCTGTTCAATCACAGTCTTGCACTGTTGAATCGCTCATCAAGTTCCCTGTTGTGTTCTTCTGTTAGCTCTCTTTCTAATCTTTTAGCATAGCTTCCCTACTCTTTGGGCTGACAAAACTCAGATTCTTGTCTGCCTTTCCTCAGTTGTCTTTCTTCATCACTGATTTCTATTTCTCTGTTCAGCATCGCTGCCTTCTCAGCTTCTTCCTTTTTCTGATTTCTCTCTTCTGTTTCTTTTTCTATTCTTCTTTCTCTGTGCTTTCCTTTTCTGTTCTTCTTCTTCTTGTGTTTCTTCTTCTTCTTCTTTTCTTCAGTCTTCTTTTCCTCTTCTTTCACTTCTCTTCTTCTCTATTTCATCTAATTTTCCTTTCCCCTTTTCTTTTCTTTCTTCTCAACTTCTTCTTTACTCTCTTTTCCTTCATTACTTTTCTTTTGTTTTTCCAGTTTCCCTTTTTACTTTCTTTCTCTTTTCCTTTTCTTTTTCTTCCTGTCTTCTCTTCTTTCCTTTCTCTTCACCTGATTCCTCATCCTTCATTTTCAAGGATCCACTATCCAGCTTGGACAGACTGACCAACATGCTTATCTAATCAACATTCAGAAACTCAAACACAGGCGTGAGAATCATACCATAGGGTAGCTTTTTGGGTTGTTCTGCAGTTTGTCAAACACAATGTGACATAGATTGAGAGGTTTCTTCTCAACTATGTGCCACATAATGCATAGTTCCACTTGATTCACATACGTCAGTGAAGCGCTCTTAGGATAGATATAATGTACAATGATCTTGTACAACCATTTCATGCTTCTGTCAAGTTGGAGCATTCTATTGAACCCTGTTTGTCTGCAGACCTTTTTCATTATCTTTTTCACAAAGTCTTCCTTCTTGTAATCACTAACCCTAGATACATCTTTGATTTTGGTCACTCTGGACCCAGCATTAGGTATATTAAAAATTCTCCCAAAATCATCATACGAAATTACCCTGGTTTCACCCTGAAGTTTCACAGAGATCTCCTCTGTCCCATACTTTCAACGAGCCATAAATCCTTAACTAGGTTCTCATAACATAGCACATTTAAGACAGAAACTTCATCCAGCCTTGGAACTCAAAAAGTTCCTTAAAGTTAAACTCATCACCACCAAAAAATTTCCAATCAATCACATAGGAGCGCATAAGAGGGTAAGTTGAGAGAACGACTTACCTTTGTCATGAGCTTTCACTCCCTGTTTCTGTGAAGTACTGTTTCATTTTTCTTTTCTTGGTTTTCTCTTCAGCCTTTTTCTCCTTGACTCCTTCTGTTCGTATTTCTTAGAAAGCTTCTTCAGAAGTTGAAGCTCTTGCTCGGTAAGAGAGTCTGAAGAGGAGTTTGAACTGGATTCGGCCATTGCTGTGGTTTTCGAACTCAAAAGCAACTTAGGGTTTCAGTTTTGCAAAGAGGAAGATGAAGAGTACGTAAGCAGTTAACACAAAATAGAGACGCTTAAGTGGCGGAAGAAAGAACTAAGAACAGTTTTTAAATAGAATTCAAACGGCAAATAAGACAAAAGAAATAAAATAAATAAAGAGGATAAAACAAAAAAAAATTAACCCTAAAAACCGCCAAAGCACTAAAGATACACAAAAAAATACAATAAGACAAACACAATAAAATAACTGTTTTAGTCTAAAGCAAGATTTTGATAATGACTTTTAGAAAGTCATAAAAGAAAACGTGCGGTTTTAGACAAAAATCAGTTTTTCACACAGAATAAAAATTAGAACAAAGCAAATCTTCTATTCTCGAATTAGAAAGCAGTTTAGAACATACTTACAGAGTTCTAAAGTTATGAGTTTAGAACTAACATACCAAGTTCTCTTCTAATTGTGCAGAATTGACTTTCATTCAAAGGTTTTGTAAAAATATCTGCCAATTGCTTTTCAGTGGGAATGAACTCAATCATGATATCACCTTTTTGTACATGATCACGTATGAAGTGATGTCTGAGTTCTATATGCTTGGTTCTAGAATGCTGAACTGGATTTTTGGATAAATTAATGGCGCTCATGTTGTCACATTTGATAGGCACTGTTTCTAATTCTAGTCCATAGTCTGCCAACTGTTGTTTGATCCATAGAACTTGTGCAACACAACTTCCAGCAGCAACATATTCTGCTTCTGCAGTAGAAAGAGCAACCGATGTCTGTTTCTTGCTAAACCATGATACAAGGGCGTTACCCAGAAATTGACAAGTCCCAGACGTGCTTTTTCTATCTATTCTGCTTCCTGCAAAATCAGAATCACTATACCCAACAAGATCAAATGTATCATCTTTAGAATACCACAGACCCAGATTAGAAGTTCCACAAAGATATCTTAGTATTCTTTTTACAGCAATTAAATGAGATTCTTTGGGACACGATTGAAATCTAGCACATAGACAAACACTGAAGTGTATGTCTGGTCTGCTTGCCGTTAGATATAGCAAAGAACCAATCATACTCCTAAACAACTTGATATCCACGTCCTTGCCTTTTTCATCTATTTCTAATTTTGACGATGGACTCATTGGAGTACTACATACCTTGGCATTTTCCATTTTGAATCGTTTCAACAACTCTCTAGTATACTTTCCTTGATTAATGAAAATTCCATTCTCACATTGTTTAATTTGAAGTCCAAGGAAGAAGTTTAATTCTCCCATCATACTCATTTCGAACTCACCCTGCATAATCTTAGAAAATTCCTTGCAAAGAAGGTCGTTAGTAGAACCAAAGATTATGTCATCAACATAGATTTGTACAACTAGAATATCATGTGCTTTATTTTTGATAAATAGTGTTGTATCAACCTTTCCTCTTGAAAAACCATTTTCTAATAAAAACTTACTCAATCTTTCATACCAAGCTCTAGGAGCTTGCTTTAAACCATAAAGAGCTTTAGTAAGTTTGTAAACATGATTAGGTTTATCAAAAATTTCAAAGCCAGGAGGTTGTTCTACATACACTTCTTCATTTAGAAAACCGTTTAGAAAAGCACTTTTCACATCCATTTGATACAACATGAAGTTTTTAAAACATGCAAACGCACAAAGCATTCTAATGGCCTCAAGTCTAGCAACCGGGGCAAAGGTCTCATCAAAATCGATGCCTTCTTCTTGGTTGTACCCTTGAGCCACTAATCTTGCTTTATTTCTCACAACATTACCATGTTCATCAAGCTTATTTCTAAACACCCATTTTGTTCCAATAACAGAATGGTTTTTCGGTCTAGAAACAAGTTTCCAAACTTGGTTTATCTCAAATTGATTTAGTTCTTCTTGCATAGCAAGAATCCAACTTTCATCATTTGAGCATCTTCTAAATTTTTAGGTTCTAATTGAGAAACGAAAGCAACATTACCAAAATATCTTCTAAGTTGAGCTCTAGTCATCATCCTTTCTGAGGGATTGTCCATAATATCTTCTTGGGGATGATACTTATGAAATCGCCATTCTTTTGGTAATTGAGAATCTTCATTTTCTGTTTCTGGCATTTGACTTTCAACAATGTTCTGATCTTCATGTTCTAATTCCGGTTCAGCCTGACTATTGATGTTCTGATTGCTTTCTGGCTGTTCTAGTTGTTCTGGTTGCTCATTCTGCTTTTCAGGATTAGAATCTACAGCATCATCACTTTCTAATGTTCTAGAAGTAGAGTCAGTTTCATCAAACACAACATGAATAGATTCTTCTACAACTAGAGTCTTTTTATTAAATACTCTATATGCTTTACTATTATTAGAATATCCCAGAAAAATCCCTTCATAAGATTTTGCATCAAATTTAGCAAGATGATTTTTCTTGTTATCTAGAATAAAGCATTTGCACCCAAAGATATGAAAATAACCAATATTTGGTTTTCTACCTTTGTATAACTCATATGGAGTCTTTTTAAGTTTAGATCTTACCAAAGCCCTGTTTAGAATATAACAAGCAGTGTTAACTGCTTCTGCCCAGAAATACTTTGGTAAATTAGAATCACTTAGCATGGTTCTAGCCATTTCTTGAAGTGTTCTATTCTTGCGTTCCACCACTCCATTTTGTTGAGGTGTTCTAGGTGCTGAGAAGTTATGGAAGATTCCTGTTTCATTGCAAAAAACATTGAATTTCTGATTTTCAAATTCTCCTCCATGATCACTTCTAATTGCTGTGATGTTGTAGCCTTTCTCATTCTGTATTCTCTTGCACAAATGAACAAACATGTCATATGACTCATCCTTATTTCTAAGGAAGAGTGTCCAGGTGAATCTTGAGTAATCATCTACAATAACAAAAACATAGAATTTTCCTCCAAGACTAGAAGGAGTAATTGGACCAAATAAATCAAGGTGCAGTAATTCTAAGGTCTAGAAGTAGAAACCATGTCCTTAGATTTGAAAGATGTTCTGGTTTGTTTGCCCATTTGACAAGCATCACAAATGTGATCTTTTTCAAATTTCAACTTTGGCAAACCACGAACCAAATCTTTCTTAGACAGTTTAGAAATAAGGAACATGCTTGCATGTCCAAGTCTTCTATGCCATAACCAACTAGAATTATCAATAGAAACTAAGCATATATCCTGGTTATGCATATCAGAGAGATCTACTAGGTATATATTTCCAAACCTTTTTCCAACAAATAAGGTTTTGTTATCTTGCATGTTCTGAACTTCACAATGAGAAGGTTCAAAGATCACTCTTCTATTTTTATCACAAATCTGACTTACACTTAACAAGTTATAATGTAATCCTTCTACTAAGCATACATCTTCTATTGAAGGATTAGAACCTACCACACCAATACCAACGATTTTACCTTTTGCTTTGTCTCCAAAGCTGACCGTACCTCCCTTTTTCTTTTCTAATCTGGTGAACTTCTTTTTGTCACCAGTCATATGCCTAGAGCAAGCGCTGTCCATGTACCACATCTCTGTTTTCAGCTCACTCCTTAGGCACACAGTGCTTTCATCATTCTCATGGGTAGTTGCATTTGTTTCGTTGATTCCAGCTTTCTGTGTTGAAGTCAAAGTGCTGATTTCTCTGGAGTCAGAATCAATAGTAGCCATTAAACAGATATTGGCAATTTCTTCTTGGTCATCATGGCTTTCAGGATTAGAATCATCTGAATCACTCCAAGCAGCTACGAAAGCCTGCTTCAGCTTCTCTTTCGTTGACTTCTTTTTCAATTTAGGACAATTAGACTTGATATGTCCAGGTTTGTTGCATTCATAACAAACCACTTCAGAAGGTTCTTTCTTAGGTAAGTTACTATTTTTGGATGGAACGTTCTTTTTGTTGAACTTTTTCTGTGGCCTTCCACCCTTTCTATAGAACTTTTTAAATCTTCTAGCAACAAGTGCTAAATCATCACTGTCAAGATCAGAAGAACTTTCTTCACTAGAATCTACTCTCAAAGCCAGTCCTTTCTTTTTCTTATCTTCTGTTGTTAACGAAGATTTCATTTCTTCTGAAACTAGAGCTCCTATAAGATAATCATAAGTGACAGGAGTCTCTTTGTAATTCATGACAGTTCCTATAGAATCCCATTTTCTAGGTAGAATTCTAAGGATTTTCTTAACAAGCTCATCTTCTGAAATTTCCTTTCCGAGAGTTCTCAAAGGATTAACTATATTTGTAAATCTAGAATTTAATTCTGCAATAGTTTCTCCTTCTTTCATACTAAACATTTCATATTCTCTCCAAAGGATGTTTATTCTGGATTCTTTTACTCTATCTGTACCCTCATAAGTGACTTTAAGTTTTTGCCACACCTCTGTTGCAGATTTACATCCAGACACTTTGTTGTATTCAGTTGCATCTAAAGCACAATGAAGAATATTAATAGCTTTTGCATTTACAGCAATATCATTCCAATCAGCATCGGTATATTCTTCTTCTGATTTTCTAACTAACTCATCTCCTACAGTTTTCATGGGAATACGAGGACCAGTGATAACATTTCTCCAGCAATTTATATCAACTGATTTCATGAAATTCTCCATTCTAGTTTTCCAGTAAGAGTAATTTGAGCCATTGAACAAAGGAGGTCTAGAAACAGATTGTCCTTCTAAAGAAGAAAGAGGAAGTGGGGTTGCCATGGGATCTTATCTCTTTAAGTGGTTAAGCTTAGGTAAGTCAAGAGCCAAGGCTCTGATACCAGATTGTGGGTCCCGAATATATATATGGCATAACCCAAGAGGGGGGGGGGTGAATTGGGTTTTCTAAAAATTGAAATAAATTTCAGAAATTCTAAACAAGAATTAGAATTCTAAGCACAGCGGAAAACACACAGGACTTTGTGAGAATAGAATATGGATTAGAATATCCTCACAATGTTCTAATTATAAAAGATAGAAAGTCTGTGCGAAGTGCAGCTATTTATTAGAACAGCTTCTCACTGACTTATACACTATCAGAACTTCTTTATGAAGGAAAGTTATAGAAATTGAAACTTCCTCATAAAGTTTGAGCAGTCATATAAAGCTTATGTGAAGGACAGTTATTGAATTCAGAACTTCTTCACAGAGCCTTAATCAAATATCAGAACAACTTTATGATGGAGAGCTATCAAGATAAGAATGTCCTCATAAAGTTTAGAACATTAACTAGAAACCCAATCAGTGAAATATACTGGGAATAGAACAACAGTTAGAACATTGTATATTCACTTTATTAGAATACCAGAGTTCTAATGTTCAGTAAAGATAAAACTTATTTCCGTTTTAGAACATCTGAACCATTAACAGTATTAGCGTTTCTAAAAATTAAACAGAAGTGAAATAAAGACAGTAACAAGCAAACTTCAGAAATTAGAAAAGATCAACACAGAGATTTATAGTGGTTCAGCACTAACTCGCCTACATCCACTCCTCAAGACGCATCTTGAGATCCTCAACTATGTTATCTCTTTTCAAGGGTAAGAGACAAACCAACAGTACAAGGCAAATAGATCAACACCTAGATCTACCCTTTTTGTCCCACTAGATTTTCCAAAGGTTATAGTAAACCTCAACCCTTTTCTGTTTTTGGCAGAGTACAGAAAACTCAATTCAAGACATTACTATCTCACACATGGAGAAGGTTGCTTGATAACCTCTATCTCAATAGCTTCTAACCTGAGCTATTACACACAAAAGTTTAACAAATAAAGAGCCTGTCTACTATAGAATACATATTCTAAATAGACAGAGAGAAACGCCTATATAAGCACAGGAAAAACAGTTTATCAGATTAGAAAATCGATTAGAACACAAAACTGTTTTTCAAATGTAACTGTAAAAACTCTTTTCTTCTTTAAATATGAAAACGTTAAAGTGTAAAGATGAAAAGAAAATGGGGGTAGAGTAAGTTTTGAGAGAAAAAGATTCGTTCAATGAGAGAGAGTGCTCTTAAAACAAATACTCTTACTTCACCAAAATGTTTAAGGCGTGAATGTTCCTTTATATAGGAAACAAAGGAGCTGTCACCTTTTTGGAAAGAGATCAGAATATCTTCTTTCCTTATTTTAGAAGATGTGAAAATCTTTGTTACCAAAAATTGTTTTATCCCTTTTTGGTAAGAGAATAAAGCTCGATTTTCACTTTCCTTTAGAAAAGATTTTCGACAGCATTTATTTTGGAAAGAATTATTTGCGGAAAAGATATTCTTACTAAAACCGAAAGATATTCCTTTTCGTTTTTAGGTAAGAAAATAATTTTAAGTACTTTAGATCTTTCAAAATATATTTCCGAAAAAGCGAATGATTTTATTACCAAAAACATTAGAGAAGAAATCTCTTTAGTTTTTAGGAAAATAAATCTTTTCGTTTTAAAGGAATATTTTCGAAAATAAAATAAAGGAATTTATTTTGAGAAAATCTAATTTCCGAAAATACTTTTGAGAGAGAAAAAGATTTTTGTGCTCATATATAAACTTTCTCTCTATCCTACAAAGTTTCCTAAATACCTAGATTACTAGGATCTTCGAAATCTTCACTCTCAATGTAGGACTTGCCTTGTATGATTTCTTTCCAAAGAAATTCTGCATAAAATAAAATTAGCACAAATAATATAATTTAAATTTATTTGTTTTGTATGAATCATCAAAATCCGAGATAAGCATTTTGACCCTTGAGCCAACAAACCGAACAGAGATGCTACAATCTGGTTGAACCTATGTCCTTTCAGGCTGATATCCTTATGTATGCTGAATATAATATCATGATGTTGCTTTCTACATTAGTAATATATAGGTATGTACTTAATAATTACAAGACATTATACTAGTTTCCAAAATGAAATGGGCCCAATTATGTGCCCTGTACATGCCATGATAAGTATAGACAGCACCAAAATATCAAAATGAGTAGCTACCCTGAAGATGACTGCAGCAGTTGTAAGATGACTCTCTACAGCATAGTCCCAAAACCTACGAGTTAAACAGGTAACTCGCTGAGCAAATAAAACTCAGTGGATATCTCAACGTATAAAGAAACATGTAAGCACACACATATGTATAAATAAACATGTAAGCACACATATCATGATACTTCCATTATCGTACTTGTTGTTCATTATGCTGTATGTCTTATACAATTTTTAGTGAATATAACTGTAAGGCTCCATAAGATTATAGTGAAACTAAAGTGATAAGAAGAACTGTATGAAACTAGATGAGTACTGTATGACTGGGCTGCTGTGGCCCATATATATAATCATATCCACTCAACGGCCTGTAGCTGAAGTACCAAACTGTATGGGGCGCAGATCTGCTATACTATGTCGCGACATAGCCTTATCTACGTGGTTTCTACCTAACCTCAATAGAGCATATTATCGGTATGTCAATAGTACAAAACAAAAGCATATTAAATGCGTCCTAAAATTTAGAAACCATACTGTTTACCTGTATGCTAATAGCCTCGCAAAGCGGGCAACTTGTGTGATGTTAGTTTCACATCGTTTGCATGATTGCATTTTGTTTTCATACATTTACTCGTGTTTTCTTTTTGGTTTAAAGTGATTGTAGGAATACAATTTGAGCAAAGGAATACAAGTTCATAGAAAAAGAGGTCCAAAAGGCATCAAAACACAAGTCGCAAGCACGATATTAAAATTCGCGAGCAGAGAATTTACAGGCACAAATCGCGAGCGCGACATGAAATTCGCGAGTGCGAGAGGCACACAAGAGAGTCAGAGAGTTTACAAGCACAAATCGCGAGCACGATATGAAATTCGCGAGCGCGGGTCATGTTTCCAGCCTACACCGGTTGTACTATTTTGGTCATATCTCTCAATTTATAACTCCGATTTAGGTGATTCAAAAACCTATGGACAGATAAAATATAAAGGAACAAATCACTCTTCTATACCACTTCCTAATTCCGTCATTAAATAGGGTCAAAATCAAGGTGAAGTTACTGATCAGTTATCCAACAAACCTATTTCAGCATGAACTCAATATCTACTTCATTTAGTCATTTCATCCCATGTTTTCTTACCATTTCCAGTCTTCTTACTCAACATTCAACAACATCTCTTCTCATTATCAACACACTACACAAGTTCTCATGCAAGAAAATTTGTTAAATTAAAAGAGATATCAAACCTTCACTTGAAACGCTTGGAATCTTCTTCTTAGCTTCCTTTTTCTTCTACCTTTGAGCTCACCTCTCCTATACATAAGAACTCTTATGAATAATCTAAAATATCACTAAATTATGAAATTCAAGAAATTATACTTACTTGGATCGAATAGAGGTTGAATTTAATGCTTGAATACCATTAAAATGGATGGAGAAAGGAAGGTGAGTAAAGGAGATGAAGGAGATGAAGATAAAGATGAAGAAGCGAAAGTGAAATGGAAGTCTCGGGAAAGCTCCAATATAGCAATGACTTTATGTGAAAAATTACCAAATGGTACCTAAATTTTCCATAGGTTACAATTTCATACCTAAACTTTATATTTAGTGCAAGTAAGTCCTAATCCTTATACTTTGATATGTTTGTTTCATGCAAGTACGTCCATTGTAAGTCCATTTCTTTTCATTATTATTGTACATCCCATACTACCCCACTCTGGACTCTAATGGCTCAAACCGAGTTTTGGTTCAGCCCAACTCAACTCGACTCTATACAACGACTCGATTTAGTAGGATGTCACACGGATATGAGACATGAGATAGGGAACATAAATGATATGATAATTTTTTAAAAGTAGGACATCCACACGCTTACAAGACATTACACTAAATAAGTATGACATATTAATATTTCAAAGAAATAAAACAATCATTTATAATAAATCATAAACATAAAATAAAAAATGCTTAATTTTCTATTTCAATATAACTAGTTAAATTGAAAAAAAAAAAGATTAAAAAAGCACTTCATTTTTTTTTAATAAAAAAAACCTTAATTAATTAGTTTGGTATATGGAGTAGTCTCATGTACCAGAAACTAGATTGCACAGGTAATATATGAAGAAATGATATTTGACTTATTTTTGATTTGCGTCCACATATTTTGTATCTCTTCAATTTAAAAAGAAACTAATGAAAAAAATATAAAAATTCCATTTATTTTTATTAAATTACTTTAATGCACATTAACAAAATTTGATAGGTTGCACAGACACGAGACACGGATACGAGAATGTATGAAATACAATAATTTTTTAAAAGTATGACATTCATACGCTTAGGACACACTGCACTAAATAAGTATAATACATTCATATTTCAAATAAATAAACAATCATTTTTATAAATATAATTAGTTAAATTCTCAAAATTATTATTACTATTAAAAAATCCATTAATAGTGTGTATGCATTTTTGATACAGGCCATACCATGTATGACTTTTACTTTTACTTTTGCATGCCTTGGTAAAAGATTTCACGTGATACTTAAGAAGGCATATCTTTACATTATAACTTTTTAATCATATCTTAATGAGATACCATTTTATAATGTATTTCAAGATCATTTTATTGTACGATTTTGTTATTTTTGAATAATATTATAAAAAATTATTTCATTATTTAATATTACTCCACGCATCGCCAAAATCTAATACTAATTTAAAAGAAAAAAAGGAGGTAAGGGCTCAAGGCCGCAGTTCCTCCTAACCCACCCTTGTTCAAATGCATGTAGGTCTAATCTATTAGAATACTCTGATGATTTATGTAATTTTTCTCCATTTTGACATTTTTGTCAATCTAACTTAATTTAGAGCAATAACATCTTCAATTGCAATTAAGGATGAAATTGCAAATAAAAAAATATTTTCATTTAAAAAAATTTATATTAAAAATAAAATTTTAGATGTCATTTGCAAATTATATTTATATTTATAGTAAGCGGCACATTTATAAATATAGAAATATGACATTTTTTACATGTAAAAGTAAAATAATAAAGTAGTTAGCTATTTATTTTTTTTATTAAATGAATAATAATTTGACTATATTTATCAATTTAAAAATTAAAATAATTAGGATTTTTTTTACGCTTAATATATAGAAAATATAAAATAAATATATAATTAGAAAAATTACGTTTTATTAATTTAATTTTCATGCTATGCTTGGGGTTTTTTTTTTTTTGGTAAGTAACAAAAATTTATGTTATTAAATTATTAATTATCATATTTATCTCAAAAATTAAAATTTAATCTATACAACATTATTTGTTTAGACTATTTCAAAATTTTAATTTTTTATTTTTTCAGAGAGCCAGATGATGATTAAAAATGGATGAAAATATTTTTTTGTTCGCAATTACATCCTTAATTGTACTTGAAAGTGTTATTACAAGAGAAGGTCGAAACTGAGATAAAAATAATAAAAAATCAAAATAGGATGAAATTATAAAGTACATATAAGTTCGAAGTACTCTAATATATTTAGCCAATCAATATATGTGTAAATTAAAATTCCAAGGAACTGAAATTCTTATTATTATTAAAGTATGACAACGAAGGAGCAAATGTATTGCTTCGAAGCATTAAAATTTTCTCTTATCCGTCATAATTGCAAAAGTTGATTACAATTAGAGAGCATGAGAAGAAATTCTAACTTGAAAATTTTTAAAAATTCAAAAGAACATTTCATTGGCAACCTAATGATCATGTGGCTATCACTCTTTTAAAGTCTTTTGATACAGACGGAAAGTTAGCTGCATTCTAGTGTATATACTCAGCATATCACTTTAAGGGCAAAATGCATGAATTCGAACATCTACTTTACGAACCTATTATGCGAAGTAACTATACAAATTTTTTTGAAGTCGTTAATTTTACTTCACTCTCAAATTTGTGAAGCACCTGTTATACTTTCAAAGTTGTTAATTTTAGTAATATTGTTAATAAAAGTTTTTTTTTTTTTTTTTTTTGTGTTTTTGATATTTTTGTGCAAAGTATTCGCTTGATATGTAGTTAGTATTATTTTTAGAATAATAATTTTCATATTTTTTTAATTATCTAATAAGTGTTTAATTTGACTAATTTTTTAAATTCGAGTATTCAATAGAATAATTTTGTAAATGAAAGTATTAAATATGTACAATATTATAAATTGAAATGTTCAATATGTCAAAATAAAAGTTTAGAACGTTATAAGGATTTTTTATGTAAAGTATGAAGGTGAATTTATATAGATTTTAAGTTGGATCTACATGAGTTTTCATATTGGTTCAAATTAAACCAAATGATGTATCAGTTTGGTTTGGTCAATTCAGTTGGTTTTGCTTTTTGTTTTTATATAATGTTTTAGCTTATTTTTTGGGTTTTATAAAAGTGAACCGTAACTAAGAAATTTTGATTTTTCTATGCAAATTAAAATCGTCAGAGTTTAAATTGAACTAAATTGATTCGGTTTGATTAATTTAATTTGTTTGGTAATGTTCGAGATAAATATTAACATATTATAGTCCTAGCATATTTTCGTTAATATATAAACACATAAAATATAATGTGGAAGTATTTATTGTTAAAATCGAGGCAAACTCAGGTGGAGTCTTCATCGAATTAGGGCAAGAAATGGGAAACATTACCGTATACGTAGTAAAATAGGAAGTGAGATTGTATTTTTTAAAGGGAAATTCATTATTTAGTCCCTCAGTTTTTATATAATTATCCAACTAATCCCAAGTTTTGCGCAAATATCTAACTAGTCTCTCAGGTTTAACTCCGTCTAATTAAAAGGTCCTTCCGTCCGAAAAGTTGGTTTTTTTCCGTTAATTATAGACTAAAAGACTAAAACACCCCTCCCTAGCTGACGTGGACCATACTTATTCATTGATGGGAAAATTATTATCTAGTCCCTCAGGTTTTACATAATTATCTAACTAATCCTAAGTTTTGTGCAAATATCTAACTAGTCCCTCAGGTTTAACTCCATCTAATTGAAAGGTCCTTCCGTCTGAAAAGTTAGTTTTTTTTTTTCCGTTAATTGAAGACTAAAGACTAAAACACCCCTCCCTAGCTGACGTGGACCAGTATGAAGCGATAATGATATACCTAGTTTGTTTCCCTTTTGTTCCTTCCATGCCATAATGATATACCTAATTTATCTTTTGCACAGATAACCTTGCATTAAATATTAATATTCATATTCAAAGTTATGAAATTATAATAATATAGGTGGCAATAATAATTACTTTTTTATCTATAAATAACTATTGTTTTAGAGCCGGTGTTTTCCTCCGCAAATATCTTTTTTTTTTTAGAATATACTGAGTAATTAATTTTTTTTTTCAATTTTATCCTTATTTATATTAAATTTAATAACTATTTGTTATAATTTTCCAAATCATATAACATCTCCTCTCTTACTTAAGGTTACTTAATAAAATTAATTAATATTTTGTTGTAATTTATAAGAAAAATTTACTTACTTAATTACCATAAAAACATTAAAAGTATTTATGAATAGATGGAATACTTTGTTTTTTTTTTTAGATTTTATCAATGATAATAGTAATGTTTCTTGATAAAATTTGCATATTAAATATGAATAAAATAGAAAATTATGTTTATTACTTTTTTTCTAAAAAAGAAACTATGATGATAATTTGGGGTAAAAAGAAAAATGAGGTATTTACTTTTTTGAAGAGGTATTTACTTTCATGATTCACTTAAATATAATAATATTTAATTAGAACATCAAATTAATTTTTTTATCCTTTTTTTAATACTGTCTTTGTTTCATAATACTTGTCAGATTTGAGAAAATAGTTGTTCTAAATATTTGTCTAATTTGGTCTAAAATACTTGTATATTTGCGGTTTTAAGGAGTAATAAATATTTTTTTCATATTTACCCTTTGTGTATGATTAATAATTATTACTTCAATTTAATGATTTTCTTAGAGATTAATATTAAATTAAGGGTAATATTGTCAAATTTATTCAATAATTTATTATAATTTATACAAATTTAATAATTTTTTTAAAAGCGATGAAATTCTAAATGTGACGAATATTATAGAATGAAGATAGTAATATTTTAGAGACATAATTAATATTTAATGGTTTTTCGATTTGCAAATATTCATAATCTAAAACTAAACCGTACATTTAAGAGAGAAAAATGATTATGTCTCCATCAACTTTATATGAAACTCTTCAATTTTCATTTTTAAATTTAGCGAAGGCTAATTTTCCTATTCATGTAATTAAGCTTAGTCTATACAATTCTACATGTGCATAAAATTATAGGGAAAATTATTATTTAGTCTTTTAGTTTATACAATTCCCTCCCTTATCACTTCATACTGGTCCACGTCAGCTAGGGAGGGGTGTTTTAGTCTTTTAGTCTTCAATTAACGGAAAAATACTAACTTTTCGGACGGAAGGACCTTTCAATTAGACGGAGTTAAACCTAAGGGACTAGTTAGATATTTGCGCAAAATTTGGGATTAGTTAGATAATTATGTAAAACCTGAGGGACTAGATAATAATTTTCCCATCAATGAATAAGTATGGTCTACGTCAGCTAGGGAGGGGTGTTTTAGTCTTTTAGTCTATAATTAACGGAAAAAAACCAACTTTTCGGATGGAAAGACCTTTTAATTAGACGGAGTTAAATATAAGGGACTAGTTAGATATTTGCGCAAAACTTGGGATTAGTTGGATAATTATGTAAAAACTGAGGGACTAAATAATAAATTTCCCTTTTTAAATACATGATTATTTTTAATTATTTTATTATTTTTCAATCATCTAAAAAAAGAAAAAAGAAAAACTTTATTCTTTGTTCAACAATTTAATGGACCTCTCCATAGAATTTGAATCCAACTAAAGTTTTAACGTTCTGTCAAAGAAAAAAAAAACGAATGGATTTTATAGAATTCTTTAGAAATTCTTCAATTTCTTCTGAAACCTATGATTATTCTATTCCTTCTCAACTTCTATGAATAGTAGTCAAGATATAATTGGTATCAAATTAAAATAAAGATTTTAATTTCAAATAGCTCCACTCTAAAAATTTTTACTATGAAAAAATTAGAACAAGTTAGTAAATTTATTAGAAATAAAATTTTAAAAATTGATCAACATAGGGCTATCAATAAGCTAAATGGACTAGAACTCTATCAGGTTCTATCAGGTTTGAACTTGAGTGGGTTCAAGTTTAAAAAGTCTGAACTCAACTCTTTTTCAGATTGTAATTCAAAAAAAAAAAAAAAAGAAAGAAAATGTAACTCGCTTATATGCTTGAATTCATTTACGAGTTTGTTAACTTGTTAGTAAATTTTGAGAATCTTATTTTAATGTGAGTTTGCCTCATTTATTAAATTAGTTTATAAACAGATTCAAACTCAACTCATTAAGTTTATTAAATGAGTTCGAACTAATTTTTTCAAACTGAATTGTCGGCTGTAAACAATTTGGTTTATTTACAACCCTAACAATGAGAAGATAAATCGAAAATGAGAAGTACCGACTCCACATTGATGCCACAAATGAAATATAAAGGAAAAAGGAATACACACTTGCAATTTCATTCAACTCCTACCAAACGCGAAAAGACAATCCTTCAATTTCAACATCTCGAAGGTAAAGAGAGATAGACACATGGCCGTGGAATCCACTAAATTACACTTAAATATAGCACATTTATTGAATTAGCAAATAGCATTACATGTGATCAAACCATTAAATACTTAACCTAATAAAAGAAGATGACACCAACATATCCATATACATGGATAGGATATGGTCAAATGATAATATCCTTATAATTCATCAAGTCTGAATTGGCTTCCACTTGCTTAAGAAAATTCCAGCTCATTCTACTTCAATTTTCAACTTCAACATTATGGTATTTGATCTTTTGTATTTATGGAATGGTCAACCTTTATCTTATACAGCTCTTTTTATTAAATAATAATAATGATGGTTATGATAATCGGTGGGTGGTTTTGTCAGTCTTCTCATTTATGTGAATAGTGAGAGATCTCAAATTCAAGTTCTCTTAATCACAATTATTTTCACCAATTGAGTCTGCAGTATTATTTCGGTTCATTACGCCTCTAATGAATTGAATAATAATAATACTTGTTATTTAACATTGCATTTTGAGTCTTATTTATAAGAACATAAAGAGGTCTCCCATCCATAATATGATTATGTTACGTTAGATTCATCTCATTAATATTATATTATTAAATCTATCTCTTTAATCTGGTTGAACCATTCAAAATGTTAAGTCATTAATTGTTTGTTTCCACAAAAATAATTTACTTTTTAAAATTTTTTTTACAAGAAAAATAAGTTATTTTCTATTTTTTTTATTGCAAGATTGAAAAACTAAAAAATATTAAAAATTTTAATTTATTAGACTGAAAAATGTTTGGAGACAGACAAAGTTTATATTTCTAAAATTTATTGAACATGAAAAAAACATTTAAAATCAATAAATTATGATAATGACTGATAATCAAATTAAAGATAATCACCGGTGCTTTTGGTGACCAATACTGATTAGCGAAAGTGAGCAATGGTCACTATCTATTATTAGTAAATTAATAGATGTGTATTTATAATTTTTTTGAATAATAAATTTATTTTTAAAAATCCTAAAAAAAGTTTATTCTTAAAAAGAGAAGTAATTTTTCTTCAAAATAATTGATTTTTATTTTAGTCAGAAAAATAATTTCATTAACTAGTTTAAGATCTTAAACGCTCCAAATATTAGAAATTTAAAAAAATATTTTCGACAAGAATATATTTAAAAAAAGGAAACCCAAATTAGCAATTTTAATGGTGTAATATCTATCTCATCATGCAAAATATTAACAAATTAAATAAAATTTTATGATTCCCTTTAAAAAAGCATGTGCCATCCATACAAAATTTCATAGGTACATTTATATAGTCTCTCCCTTTGTTCTTTCTAATACATCCTAAAGTATATTAGTTATGGGTTTAAATATTAATTATGTATTAGTCAAGTTGATGCTAAAGTTTTGAAACAAACAAAATTTAGCCGACTTTGACAAGTAAAGGGTGAAAGAAGCCGCAGCCAATTGATTTAATTTTATTAATTATTTCCACATTTGTTGAAAACGACAAAGCAACAAAGCGTGGCCGTTTTATTTATAGGAACAAAATTTTCCTGTAGTGTCAGCACAAATTGCTTTACGTACGTTGGATTTGCCTCTTTAGGTATGTCCATGTGATATGTATATATTAATTAGATCAAACCTCTATTTTATTTGATATAGAACTCAATTTGCAGGTGACTTTGTTACCTACTTTTTTCTTTTAAATTTAGGTTTGATTTGTTTCAGAAAAATAATTTATTTTTAAAAAATATTTTCGAAATAATTATTTTTTAAATATTAAAATTTTTAACTTACAAGAACATAAAAATATTTAAAATTTTGAAAATTTCATATTTTAAAATTTTATTATCAAAAATATGAGAAAAAAATGCATAAAAATAATAAATAGTAATAGTTGCCAGTGATCAGCAATAGTGGTTGATAGTGGTCACTGCTGGTAGTGGTGGCTGGTGATGGCTGATAGTGACCAATAATGGTAGCTATTAGTTATTAATAAATTAAAAAATAATGTGTATTTATTAGGTTATAATATTTAGAAAATATTTTCCTCTTTTAAATAAAGAAAATAGTATTTCTTAAAAAAATAGACTTATTTTTCCTCTTATCAAAAAAATATTTTTTATTGATCGATTGCTATAAATACCCCAAACATCTATTATTTTTTAGAAACAAATGGAGTGTACGTACACGTAGAAAAACTTTATCTAGAAATAAACTACGTAATTTTAATACCAAATATAGTTGTTAACCAAATTAGATAAATAAATTTAATAAAATATGAATTTTATCAGTAATACAATTGTTTAAATAAAAAAAAAGAGAAGAAGAAGAAGAAGAGCCCTTTAATATATATATATATATATATATATATATATATTATATAAAGATAATAAAACATTGACTAAAAAATTTAAGATGTTACTGGAAGTTAGTGAAAGCAAGAATTTGTCTGCTCCAATGGGGTTTAGAGACCAGGAACATCATGCGTGTACACGCGCAAGGTTGCGTATTGGCATTTAATTAAATCAAAGTAATGGAGGTGACTCGTTAAAGCAAAATGCAAGGTATGCACACAGACACAACCAGAGAAGCGGAGAATCTCCACGTCTCTATCACTTGATGTTCCATTATACTTATCTGTCTTGTATATAAATCCTCAAACTTGTCAACTTGTCTCTGCCCCTATATAAGCGTCTCTGCCTTTATTGGATTTCTTGCATATACCTAATGGCTAATTTGTTGAGGTCAAGGGTATTCTTAGTGTTTTTAGTTATTACATTGATGCTTGTAGCAACTTCACATGCTCGTCTTTCTCATTTTTATAAGCTCTCATTGGTAAAAAAGACTAATGATTACCGTACTTTTCATGATCTCCTGAAATATGAAGTCTCGAGGTTTGAATCTCGCCGAAAGTTACCGATGCTAGAAGCAAATCCAGAGAGAGTCTCGCCGGGAGGACCGGATCCACAACATCATTAATCGTGTTGTTTTATTATTAACATCTCTCTAGTTATTACTTTGACTTTAGAGAGGAGAATCGTTAGCTTAACTGAAAAAATGCAAAAATCTTATCACTTTTTAGTATAATCAAGAAGTTTAATCTTTTAGACTGCTTAAAGATTTTTTGCCCTTTCAGTAAAGTACGCTGTCTGGGGATCAAATCTGTATTCTCACTTTTACAGAAATTAAGGTGGTTTATTACCCAACCAATACTTAATTTTATAATGTTTTGGTTTTATAGGGCTGGAATTTTGAATTAAAAAATAAAAAAAAAAGAGTTGTTAGAGTTTGAATTGTTGACTTGGTGTAAAGGCATCCGCCTAAGTAGCCCAATACAATATTTAGTTATGTTCGTGTATTTTCACTTTGGCCTTTTCAACTGAGATAAATTTTGTAATAGTTTATGTAATGGTGAAATGGATAAGACATCTTCACTTTGTGCACTAATTATTATTATTATTATTATTATTATTATTATATATAGTAAAACACTTAAAGGAGTTGCTCTAATAGAAACGTGCTTTCACACTTATACCCACAAAAATAATTACAAATTTACAATTTGCGAAAATAATTTGCCGGACCAACATACATTTCAACTTTAATTTTTAACTGTAGGTCGCACATTACCATGAAATTAATAGGTTCCAAGTTTCCAACTCATGCAACTCTTATTCTAAAAAAAAAAAAAAAAAAAAAAAAAAAAAAAAAAAACAAAAACAGTATGTGCGACTCTAGCTAAAGCAGATGCATGTGAGTTATACAAACATGATTCTAAAAATTGAACCCGACCAGTTTAATTGAGAACCGAATCATAGTCCGGTTCGAATTGGATAATGAAAATAGGATGATAAAAACTAATAAAAAGTCGATATGAATTGAATAAAAATTGACCAATTAAACTGGTGAAATATTACAGTTTGATTCAAATAAAAAAACCAATCCGACAACTTTATGCAGCACCTCACCAATTTACTGACCGACTTCTTTTATGGAAAATGAATATTGGCTTCATTTTTTGAACTTTAAAATTGAAATCGTACAGTACAAATAAGTAATGATATAATTATTTTATTTTTTTGTATATGAAGATGTATAACATATATTTCTATTTTTAAATGAACATATAATTCTTTATTCTAACATTCTTTAACTCATATTCCCTAAAATGTGGATCCCGCTTATAAAAAAAAAATTAATTAATTTTTAATAATATTAATAAAAAATATTATTCTTAAAATAACTATAAATAAAATAATTATTATAAAAATATTAATTTAAAAATTTTGTTAGTAGTTATTTTTTTATATTATAGAATTAAATAAATAATATTCAAATTAGCTAGCAGCTTGTACGAAAAAACTCTAAATATCAATAACTATTTGAAACTTCTGTCACCTAGCACCTGCTGAATAAAATACTTACCAAACACTTATAAAGTATATATTCGACATGAAGCAGTTGAACTATATATCCTCTTAGTATAACTATTATTTTAGTAATTATTAGATGTTTTAATAGTTTTTAGTTAAACGTAAAAGGAGTGATATTTGATAATATATTTTCTGAAGATTTAAACACTAGTATAGAACTATCCTACCGAATAGTATAAAAATAGGTAAGTGACTTGTCCAAATCAAGTCTACATTCATGAATTGAATATATGAAAAAATAATTTTTTATTGAAACAAGTGTATTTTTTACCATGAATTGGAAAAAAAATAATTATCTATCTATGTCTACATGTATATATATAAATGTGGAAATATAGAGAAATAATAGGATTTCCGATATTGCTCTTACTAAAATTTCGAATATCTTAAAACAGCTTTAATCATAGTCAATTTGAAAATTACATTTTATACCAATAAGTGTTTGGATGGTGGTTCGACACTCTTCTCTTTTAAATGAGGTCGATGGTTCGATTCTCATAGATAGAGCAAATACTCACTGGAAGCACTTTATCCCTTCTTGGGCTGACCCGTGCGAGCAGGATTTAATTTTAGCCCAGTAGGCTCGAGATACATATAGTTAGGAAAAAAAAAATACCTTTATTATTTGATTGGATATATTTTCTAAAAATTATTTTTTAAAAATAAATACATATAGATAATAAAAATGAAAAAAAAATACTCTTCTTTTTCTATATGGTTGTAGGGAAAATTGAGGGTTTATCTGACGAGAATCGAACATTTTTTTTATGTAATCATTTTTATTATTTAACTAACTTATTTATTTATTTATTTTAAATTTGCAACTTAGAAAATTAGAGAAACAAAGTTAGATCCTAGAATTTTGCTTTGTAATTTTCATTTATTAACTTAGCTATAATCTTTCTTTTTTTTTTTTTTTTTTTGTCTATCAGCATCAAATTTCTTTAAATTACAACATTTTCAGTTAAAGAATGGTTGATTTTGAAATTCAAATTAGTAATTTTTTTAATATAATTTGTTTCTTATTATATGTTGAGGTTTGAAAAGAGTTCTATTCTTCATAACATTTTTTTTCGTTATTAAATTAATTTGTAACTATTATTATTATTTAGTAAGAGATTTATATCTCCCTTGCAATAAATATATGACCTTTTGACGATTAAATATTTTTAATATTTTTCTATTATATTCTAAATTTGTTTGATTTAAAAGAAAATAGTGTTTACAAAACTAGAAAAAACAAGAACTATAGATTTCTGTTTTTGCTCACTTTTGGGGTTTTAAGAATTTGTGTGTTTGTGTATATATTCCTTTCTCTAATGAAATGGGTAAGTAATACTGTCACTATAGCCAAAATAATTACCATTATCAATTAAAATCATCTACTTATTTCTTTCCTTTATCAAGCAGTAAAAAATAATTTATTATTATTTTTCATGATAGTTGTACATAAATATTGATTTGGGATGGCAGAAGATTGAAGATTGAGTGATGAATTGAATTTTTTTTCGGCAATTATTAAGGTTTGAAGAATCTACATTTATAAATTAGGGACTGAAGGATAGGTCTAGAGATTGGTTGAATTTTATTTTGAGACCAATTCGTTATAAATAAAATAGAATTAAGTACATAAAAAGTAGCATTACAAATGGCTTGTAGGACAAAATTCAATACAAATTAAGCAAATTGTATTTATTTTAATCTAAACAAAAACTTTTGCTTTAATATTATGTATATATAAAAAATTAAAAGTGTACAAATATATAATGAGCATAGTCAACGTGCAAGACACGTTATAAAAAGATTAATTTATTATAAAAATGACTTTTAATTATAATAATTGATAATAAATTATCTAATAATGAAATAAGTTTTTTTTTTTATTTATTTCTAATCAAAACTTTGAAACAAATTATAAAATTAGCCCATGAAGCTTAGCCCAACTAATTTACAGCGAGGCTCCAAAGCTCAAAGGTTTTAAGTTCGACGTAACAAAATTATATACATATATTGTGTAACACCCCTTCCCGGTCCACTCGTTAACCCGAATGAACCGAGTCGAGATGCTACAACACTGGTTGACTGTATGATTAGACATGCTGATATCATAATACTGAATATTTATATATATATACAGATGCCGTTTACATTACTAGTGTACTGAATATTTGTATACATTATCCAAGTGTTCAAAATGAGATGGGCCCAACTGTGTGCCCTGTACATGCCATGAAAGAATAATAAAAGATACATATCAAAATAGGAAGCTACCCTGAAGACTGTATCTTCTACAGATGAACTGCTGCAGTTGTAAGCTGACGCTCTCTAGACCAGTCTCAAAACCTGCGAGTTAAACATGTAACTCGCTGAGCTATACGAGCCAGTGGATATCTCAATATAGAAAGACATAATTGAGCACACATATATGCAGAAAGAATGATGTAAGTACATATAATCACACATAACATACGGCTTTCATTTCACCTTGATGATCTTTCTTACTGTTTATTTTACTGTCTGATTCATGCAATAGCAAGTTAAAATATCTGTATGGCTCCATAAGGTTATAGTGAAACCGAAGTGATAAGATAAACTGTATGAAACTGGATGAAACTGTATGCTATAGGCCCCGAACCGGATTCGCCTATGCCAATATTGTCCGTTTTGGTGCCCCTAACCGGATTTGCACCACACGGTTTAATCATATCCACTCAACGGCCTGTAGCCGGAGTTCCAAACTGTATGGGGCGCAGATCTGCTATTCTATGTCGCGACATAGCCTTATCTACATGGTTTCTACCAACCTCAATGGAGCTTCATATTAGCATATCAACAATGTAACACAATAGCACATAAATGGTTTACAACTTCATAGTTCATCATATTGATTTGATTTCACACCAATAAATGCTTACATGTTGTTTTAATCCATGTTCTTCTATTATATTTTTTTTACAATGATTGGATGCATGCATGTTGAGCAAAGGAATGTAATTGTATAGAAAATGAAGTCCAAAATGCATGAAAACACAAGTCGCGAGCGCGCAGGGAAAAGTCGCGAGCGCGAGATGCTTCCCAGGGAGAAGTCGCGAGCGCGTCTTCAAACCTCGCGAGCGCGAGAAGTGCAATCGAGAGTCAGAGAGGTTTCTGGCTCAAGTCGCGACCGCGCAGCACAAGTCGCGAGCGCGAGATGAAGTCGCGAGCGCGCTTGTGGAGTTCGCGAGCGCGAAATGTGCCATTTGAGAGTCAGAGAGTTTTTGGCCAAAGTCGCGACCGCGCATGTGAAAGTCGCGAGCGCGACTTGCTTTCCAGACCGCGCGGGCGCGCGACGTGTTTCCAGATTGTGCAGTCTGTGTTCTTTTGGCCATAACTCTCAATATACAACTTCAAATTGAGTGATTCAAAAGCCCACGTAAAGATAACACATAGAGGAACAAATAACTCTTCTATGACAATTCCTAGTTCCATCATTTACTGGGGTCAAAATCAAGATGAAGTTGCTGGTAAAATTTCCAGCAAACTCTGGTTCATAAACTCATTCCATCCCCTGTTTTCACATCATTTTCAATCCTCTCACTCCACAATAAGCAACATATGATCTCATGAGCAACACTCCACACAATTTTTCATGCAAAGAACATGGGAAATAACAAGAGATATAAACCTGTCTTGCCACAAAGCTGGGGCTCTGTTTTAGCTTCTCTTTTCTGCTACCTTTGAACTTTCTTCTCCTATACACAAGAATTCTCATAACTCATCTCCAATATAACTCAATTAAAGAGTGAATAACATATAACTTCAAGGAATTCTACTTACTTGGAGTGGACTTACTGCGTAACTTGCATGAAGTGCAAGGAAATGGAAGGGAAACGTAAGAAGAAAATGAAAAACGTGAAAATAGGAAAGTGAAAATGATAGGAACGGGTAGACTCTAGAAGAAGTGATTTGGCTGTGTAACTCTCTTGGTACCTCAAGTATACAAAGGCTACAACTTACTACCCAAGCTATATGTTTGGAGGCAAACAAGTCCTAAACTTTCCATGCAAATAAGTCCACTTATCATCCATTCTACCCCAACCAGGTTTGGTTCAACCCGACTCAACTCAAGAGGATGTTACAGTTCTCCCCTTCTAAATAAAAACTTCGTCCCGAAGTTTACCTGTTGTAAACAAATGCGGATATTGTTGTCGCATGGTTTCTTCTGATTCCCAAGTTGCTTCTTCTGTCTTATGATTCCTCCAAAGAACTTTCACCAATGCTATTTTCTTGTTCCGCAATTCTTTAGTTTCTTTGGCTAGGATCTGAACTGGTTCTTCTTCAAGTGAGATCCGGCTGAATTTCAATCTCGTCTGCTGATAACACATGTGAGGGGTCTGATCTGTATCTTCTCAACATGGATACATGAAATACATTATGGATTCGATCTAAGGTTGGAGGTAATGCTAGGCGATAGGCTAATGGTCCTACGCGTTCAACAATCTCGTATGGACCAATGAACCTAGGACTTAGCTTACCCTTTTGTCCAAACCTTAGGATCTTCTTCCATGGTGAAACCTTCAAAAATACTTTATCCCCAACTGAATACTCAATGTCTTTTCTCTTTAAATCCGCATAGGATTTCTGTCGATCACTTGCTTCCTTCAGCCGTCTTCTGATGATTTCTACTTTCTCTTCTGTGTCTCTCACCAAATCTGGACCCAAAATCTTCTTCTCACTAAGTTCTGTCCAACATACAGGTGTTCTGCATCTTCTACCATACAATGCTTCATAGGGTGCCATCTTGATGCTCGCTTGATAGCTGTTGTTGTAGGCAAACTCCATGAGAGATACATATTTGTCCCAACTGCCTTCAAATTCAATAACACATGATCTCAACATGTCTTCCAGGATTTGAATCACTCTCTCTGATTGCCCATCTGTCTGCGGATGAAATGCAGTGCTGAAATGCAGTTTCGTTCCTAATGCCTCTTGAAGTTTACCCCAGAACTTCGATGTAAACCTTGGATCACGATCAGAGATAATGGATGATGGAACTCCATGTAGTCGAACTATCTCACTAACATAAATTTCTGCTAACTTGTCCAGAGAATAGTCCGTCTTAACTGGTAGGAAATGAGCAGACTTGGTTAATCTGTCCACAATTACCCATACTGCATCATGCTTCCGCTGTGTCTGAGGTAAGCCAGTAACAAAGTCCATCGTGATCTGATCCCATTTCCATGTTGGCACTATTATGGGATGAAGTAACCCGGATGGCAGTTGATGTTCTGCTTTTACTTGTTGACATGTTAAACATCTTGTTACAACATCTCGATGTCTCTCTTCATGCCTGGCCACCAGTAGCCTTTCTTCAAATCTTGATACATCTTGGTGCTACCTGGATGCATTGTATATGGACTGTTATGAGCTTCATGCAGAATCTTTTGTCTGACCTCCCCTGTCTGTGGTACAACAATTCTATCTGCATAAAACAAAACTCCATTGCTATCCAATCTAAATTTCCACCATGATCTGCCTGGACTTGTTTAACCCATAGGGCTATTTGTGCATCTTTCTTCTGTGCTTCTGCAACTTCCTGAAGCCAAGATGGTTGTACTGCATCTGTGCGAGAATAGCTCCTTGCTGTTGTAACCATACTAATTCTCATTAAGCTCAAAGCATAAAGGATTTCCGGCTAAGGGCATCCGCTACCACATTAGCCTTGCCCGGATGATAATTAATGACATAATCATAATTAGCCAGAATCTGCATCCACTTCCGTTGTCTTGAATTCAAGTCCTTCTGTGTTGGTAAGTACTTTAAACTCTGATGATCTGTGTAAATGTAACACTTTTCACCATACAGATAATGCCGCCATACTTTGAATGCTAGAACAATGGCTGCCAGTTCTAAATCATGGGTTGGATAATTCAACTCATGTGGTTTCAATTGTCTGGAGACATAGGCGACCACTTTCTTATCTTGCATGAGTACACATCCCAACCCAGTATGAGAGGCATCACTGTAAATCTCAAAGTCTTTACCTGACACTGGCTGAGTTAACACTGGTGCTTCAGTCAACTTTCTCTTCAAATGTCAAAACTCTGCTGACATCTAGCATCCCATTGAAATACAACCTCTTTTTCAATAGTCTTGTTAAAGGTGATGCAATGATGGAAATCCTTTTACAAACCTTCTGTATGAATCTCTTGCTGCTATGGCTGATATCACATTACCCAGAAAATCTCGCCGCTTCCCGACTACTGTAATCTCTTCCCCTGCTGGTGTAGATAATGTCACCCTTTTCTTTGCACAATCAACTAGAGCATTATGTCTAGATAGCCAATCCATCCCAAAATAACATCAAATTCCTAAATGGCAACTCCATAAGATCTCCTGGAAATTCCTTTCCATGAATAACAATTGGACAGTCTTTGATCACCGTATGAGTTGTTACTACATCTCCTAATGGATTGGTAACCAACATACCCTGACCCACATGTGCAACCGCTAACCCTTTAACCCAGGGTGTAGGCACACTAATGTATGAATGAGATGAGCCAGGATCAATTAAAGCATAAACTCCATGATCACATAAAGAAAACTCACCAACTATGACATCTGGAGCTTCCTCATCTTCTCTGGCTCGCATGGCATAAACCCTGGCTGGACCCCTGGTCTCAGGCCTGTCCACAGTCTCTGACTGCTGTCTCTGCACTCCGGAGGTCTCGCCTCGACCTCGGCCTGCTATGAACGGTGTAGGAACTCTTGCCCTTTTAGGACAATCCTTCTTCTGATGGTCTGAGGCTCCGCATGTCCAACATTTACCAGTCACCAACCAACAATCTCCACCATGTCGTCTGCCACAATGCTCACAAGGTGACGAAGTATAACCGGCTGACTCTGCACCTCTACCAGTGCCTCTACCAGAACCTCTGCCTGAACCTCGACTCCCACTGGTAGAACTAGCCACCACTGATGCTGCTGGCATATTAGTGCCCCTGACTAAGCCTTGACTAAAAGGAGGCCTAGAACCAGATGAACTACTTGCACCTCTGAATTTCTTGCTCTCCGGCTGATGTGTACTGGGTGCACTCTGAGTCTGGTCTCTTCTCTGCTGAGACCGCTGGCGTCTAGAACGCTGATTGGCCTGTATTCGCTCTATCTCTTGAGCTGCCTCTACCAAGGCTGAGAATTCTCTGAATCTGGAAGCTACCACTCCCATCTGAATCTCATCATTCAAGCCTTCTTGAAACTTCTTACACCTTTCGGCTTCTGTAGCCACTATCTGCTTACCATACCTGCTGAGTCTAGTAAATTCTCTTTCGTATTCAGCTACAGACATTCTGTTCTGTCGCAGGTATAAGAATTCTTTCCTTCTCGCATCTAGGTAAGCCTCGGTAATGAACTTCTTCTTGAATTCATCCAAGAAGAATTGCCAAGTACGCTGATCTGCTGTTACTCTCTGTTGCACAGTGGTCCACCATGTATATGCCTCCTCTATCAGCAATGAAGTGGCACAAATCAACTTGTCTTCGGCTGTACACTGCAATTGTTCTAGGACTCTCGATGTCCCATCTAGCCAATACTCAGCTACTTCGGGACTATCATCTTTGCTCGCTTTGAATTCCTTTGCACCATATTTTCTAAGCTTCTCCAATGGGGGTTTTCTCTCTCTCTCCACCACTACTGGTGCTTGAGGCATCACCCCTGCAATCTGTCGAAAAGTATCTGCAAGTTGTTTTAACAGCACCTCTTGACCTAGTGCTCTTGAAGCCTCACCCTCCACTGTTCTAGCTTGACCTGGTGCTGCTGGAGCCTCACCCTCCACTGCTCTGGAGGCGTGTGACTCACTTTCACCTTCCTGAGACATCCTCCTAAAATAATAACAACTGCTTAGTTCATCAGGGTAGTCATGGCATGTACATATACTGACTTATGCATTCAAGCCCGGGGAAATTAAACCGAGGGCTCTGATACCAAAATTTGTAACACCCCTTCCCGGTCCACCCGTTAACCCGAATGAACCGAGTCGAGATGCTACAACACTGGTTGACTGTATGATTAGACATGCTGATATCATACTGAATATTTATATATATATAGATGCCGTTTACATTACTAGTGTACTGAATATTTATATACATTATACAAGTGTTCAAAATGAGATGGGCCCAACTGTGTGCCCTGTACATGCCATGAAAGAATAATAAAAGATACATATCAAAATAGGGAGCTACCCTGAAGACGTGTCTTCTACAGATGAACTGCTGCAGTTGTACGCTGTCGCTCTATAGACCAGTCTCAAAACCTGCGAGTTAAACAGGTAACTCGCTGAGCTATTACAGCTCAGTGGATATCTCAATATAGAAAGACATAATTAAGCACACATATATGCAGAAAGAATTATGTAAGTACATATAATCACACATAACATACGGCTTTCATTTCACCTTGATGCTTTCTTACTGTTTATTTTACTGTCTGATTCATGCAATAGCAAGTTAAAATATCTGTATGGCTCCATAAGGTTATAGTGAAACCGAAGTGATAAGATAAACTGTATGAAACTGGATGAAACTGTATGCTATAGGCCCCGAACCGGATTCGCCTATGCCAATATTGTCCGTTTTGGTGCCCCTAACCGGATTTGCACCGCACGGTTTAATCATATCCACTCAACGGCCTGTAGCCGGAGTTCCAAACTGTATGGGGCGCAGATCTGCTATTCTATGTCGCGACATAGCCTTATCTACATGGTTTCTACCAACCTCAATGGAGCTTAAGATAGCATGTCAACAATGTAACACAATAGCACATAAATGGTTTCACAACGTCATAGTTCATCATATTTGATTTCACACCATATAAATGCTTACATGTTGTTTTAATCCATGTTATTCTATTATTTTTTTTACAATGATTGGATGCATGCATGTTGAGCAAAGGAATGTAATTGTATAGAAAATGAAGTCCAAAATGCATGAAAACACAAGTCGCGAGCGCGCAGGGAAAAGTCGCGAGCGCGAGATGCTTCCCAGGGAGAAGTCGCGAGCGCGTCTTCAAACCTCGCGAGCGCGAGAAGTGCAATCGAGAGTCAGAGAGGTTTCTGGCTCAAGTCGCGACCGCGCAGCACAAGTCGCGAGCGCGAGATGAAGTCGCGAGCGCGCTTGTGGAGTTCGCGAGCGCGAAATGTGCCATTTGAGAGTCAGAGAGTTTTTGGCCAAAGTCGCGACCGCGCATGTGAAAGTCGCGAGCGCGACTTGCTTTCCAGACCGCGCGGGCGCGCGACGTGTTTCCAGATTGTGCAGTCTGTGTTCTTTTGGCCATAACTCTCAATATACAACTTCAAATTGAGTGATTCAAAAGCCCACGTAAAGATAACACATAGAGGAACAAATAACTCTTCTATGACAATTCCTAGTTCCATCATTTACTGGGGTCAAAATCAAGATGAAGTTGCTGGTAAAATTTCCAGCAAACTCTGGTTCATAAACTCATTCCATCCCCTGTTTTCACATCATTTTCAATCTCACTCCACAATAAGCAACATATGATCTCATGAGCAACACTCCACACAATTTTCATGCAAAGAACATGGGAAATAACAAGAGATATCAAACCTGTCTTGCCACAAAGCTGGGGCTCTGTTTTAGCTTCTCTTTTCTGCTACCTTTGAACTTTCTTCTCCTATACACAAGAATTCTCATAACTCATCTCCAATATAACTCAATTAAAGAGTGAATAACATATAACTTCAAGGAATTCTACTTACTTGGAGTGGACTTACTGCGTAACTTGCATGAAAGTGCAAGGAAATGGAAGGGAAACGTAAGAAGAAAATGAAAAACGTGAAAATAGGAAAGTGAAAATGATAGGAACGGGTAGACTCTAGAAGAAGTGATTTGGCTGTGTAACTCTCTAATTGGTACCTCAAGTATACAAAGGCTACAACTTACTAAAGCTATATGTTTGGAGGCAAACAAGTCCTAAACTTTCCATGCAAATAAGTCCACTTATCATCCATTCTACCCCAACCAGGTTTGGTTCAACCCGACTCAACTCAAGAGGATGTTACATATTGGGAGGCTAAATGGACAGAAATAAAACTCAAAGATTTAGCTCAACATAACAATATATATATATTATATATATATATATATATTGGAAGCCCAAATGGGCAGAAAGTTTAAATAGACAGAAATAATATTATGAATTATATATGAGGTAATTCAAACTCACTATGGTAAAAACGCTTATAAAATTTAAATTCAAAATGTCTCTCTTTACACGGTGAGAAAATCAACCAAATCACATCTAACATAATAATATATTCTTTTTCCGGTTGATAAGGAAGGTCAACAGGCCAAAATAGTATTATAACCTACACAATAAAGAATACCTCTTCTTTTAATTCTTATAGTCGAGAGTACTTGAAGTCAGATCGAAAATTAGAGTGTGATTATCCCTTACCCCAATCTTGTTTGAGAGTGGATAAAATAAAGAAAGAAAAAGTAAGGAAAAAGAAAATCTAATTATAAAATCTAATATCAGTATAATGACTAACAAAAATAATTGAAAAAAAAAATATGTAATACAAAATTATCAATTTGTAAAAGAATAAATTTCTGAAATAAAAATATAAATAGCAAAATTTATTTTGAAAATCTCATTATAATTAGTAATTGCAAAACCTCAAATTTCGCAAATGTTTAACCTTTTTTTTTCCGCCAAAACGAGAGAATGGCTTCGATGGCCACAAGTGAAAGATTTTCTCCTGTCTTTCCCTTCCCTTGTTTCTCTACTCTGTTCCCAAATAAGAGAAAATGCCACATCATTATATTTTTCTTTCACTCTTTCCTCACCTTTCCCACTTCCTAAACAAAGTGTAAGACAGGAGTATGTTCCACTTATTTACTTAAGAGGAGTTCTGTTGCATACGATTGAAAATTTTTACAAGGAAACCATGTACATCATTCAGGAGCTAATAAACTAATTAGCTCTATCACCAATTAAAGAAAATATCAAAATTTTCAATTCTAACTTATATGAACTTCA
>NW_028322479.1:0-20001 GCF_041381405.1 Jatropha curcas | reverse complement strand
TGTTTTAGTCGAAGAACGTCTCTGTTTCTCGGCGGTGGGAGTTAAATTCTATGCTGGGCTATAAAGAGCTTTTTAACTTTGGCAAGCATATGGGCATGCCGCTTATTACGGGTCACCAAGTTTATGTTGGATTATCACTGATCTCGATTAGAGCCGCGGAAAAATATCGGTGGTAGAAGTAAAATAAAATTACCGACAATAAAGTTAATAGCGTCGATAAAGATTTAAATTACTATTACCACATATATCTCCAATAATTACGTATTGGATATTGACGATCGAATCCACCAGAAATAATAACCACAGTAGAAATTAAATAATTACCGTAAATATCAGATGAAAAATAAAGACATTGAGATTTACATGGTTCACAGGACAAAAACTCCGAATAATTCTTTCACTAAAAATAGTAAGTACAAACTTCCATTAAAAATAGTAGGTACAAAAGAGACTACAAAAATAGTGGCACCCTAAGTGCCCAAAAATTATAATTCTCCCTATTTTCTGAGTTTCCTAATTTTATTTAGGATCATTTTTCTAAAATTACACACTCCCTTATTTTTGTGTGTTTATGTTTTTGTGTCTATCGAAGCAGCTTTCTTCTTCCATTTATAGGAGAAGAAAGTGCACACAGCCCATACAAACTGTGAACACAGCTCATGTGGACGAGCATTAATCCCAAATGAGCTGTGTTTTTTTATTTATTTAAAACATGTGTGTAGGTCCCACACATTGGAGAGATCCCGCAACAGTTTACATATCAGTATATTTTTTATTCGATGTCGACCAAACTTTCTGGTTGGAATGTGTCTCAGCTGACTCTTGCAGGATATGTCGCTTTAGCTCAAACGATGTTGGCTGCCAAGCCCATTTTCTCGATGCAAACTGCAATGTTACCGATCTCAGTTTGCAATAATGTGGAGAAGAAGTGTCGTCAGTTCATTTGGGGTTCGGCGTCGGGTCGAGCCAAGCGGTCTTTGGTTCGATGGTCTTGTCTCCAGTTGCTTAAGCGAATGGGAAGTTTGGGATTTCGTCATTTCACAACTTTTAATAGAGCTTTCTTTATGAAACTGGCTTGGATTTTGATTACACACCCTCAGGCGTTATGGGCGCAGGTGTTAAGGGCGAAGTATAAGCTGCGTTCTGAGGTCTTACCGAAAGAGTTTTCAGGTTCTCACCTTCCTCCGATTGTGAAAGGTATTCAGCAGGTTTGGCTTGATTATCGTAAGGGGCTGGTTCGGGGTATTAGTTATGGTACTACCATTCGGTTTTAGCTTGATTATTGGGTTGATGCTGGAGTTTCTCTCATCGATCTTTCCATTGTTTCGGTTCCGGCTCATATGGTGGCAGATACTGTAGCGAGGTATGCTGATGAAACTGGAGCTTGGAACTGGGATTTGCTGAATAGTTTGCTGCCTGTGTAGGTCATTCACAAAATTTTGGCGATTCCGCCCCCTTCTCTTGCTCTTGGAGGTGACCAGGTCTATTGAGGGTTTACTTCCTCAATTTAGTCTCAAAACTGCCTATAAGGCTCTTATGAATCACTATAGTGTAGACACTAACCAGATTTGGCCTCGAATTTGGAGATGGAATGGTCCCCAGCGCACACGCATGTTTTTGTGGCTCTTGCCCTAGGATTGAATTCTCACTAATATGGAGCGATGGCGACGTCACCTCATTCCCACGTCAATCTATTCTATTTGTGGGTCTGGAATTGAATCGTCGTCACATGCCATTCGTGATTGTTTCTTGGTTGTGTCTGTTTGGAAGTTGGTTGTTCGTGCGTCTTCTTGGCTTATTTTCTTCAACGCTGACTTCTCTATTAGAGGGTCGATTGAGTGGAATATGTCCCAGTCAGAGTTTCAGTACCAATCATTGTCGTGGTCTTCTATGTTTGGCACTCTTTGTTGGCTTATCGGGAAGAATAGAAATGGATGTATTTTCCGGCTACAGTAACGCCAACTTTGGGTGTAGTGCTTTCAGCTACTATTTTGGTCCGTGATTATTTTTTGGCTTCTGAGGTGTTGAACTGCAAGTTGGCTGGCCCTACTGAGGAGAACCGTTGGATATTCTGGTCCTTGCCCAGACGGAATGTGGTGAAACTTAACACGGATGGGTCTCTACCTGTTCCTAAGGGAAATGCTTTTGAAGGTGGGTTCCTAAGAGATAGTAAAGGGAATTGGGTTTCTGGTTTTACCATCGGTATTGGTCGCACTTCAGTGTTTGGAGATGAGCTATGGGTTCTTCTCACAGGTTTGTAGCTTGCATGGCAGAAAGGTGTTCGTCAGTTGGCGGTTGAATGTCATAATCTCATCGCAGTGAGGATGATACATGGGATATGTCAGGCTCCTGTTGGGGTTCGTTCTCTGGTCTTGCGTTTTAGAAGCATGCTATAAAAAGTTTGGAACGCGAGTTTCCCTGGGTCACATATTTCGTGACGCTAATTTTTCAGCTGACTAGCTTGCGAATTATGTCTCATCCATGTCGCTTGGAGTTCACTACTATGAGTTTCCTCCCCCTGGGCTCTCTGTTTGGTTGGAGCATGACATTGAAGGCGTTGCCTATTTGCGTGTGCCTGCTAGCTAGTGTTTAGTTTTTCTCTTTCTCACAAAAAAAAAAAAAAATAAATAAATAAATAAATAAAAATAATTAATATCATCCATTGCATTGAGCAATCGCTTTAAAGGATAAGCAGGGAAAGTTAGTAGGTAGAGGGAAAATATTTGACGACAGAGAGCAAAGCCGAAAAAAAAGAAGAGTAAGACCAACAAAAGAAAACGAGGTTTGGTTTGGTTCCTTGAAAGTGAGATAGCCGCATGCTTTCTTTTCCATACTTTCCTTTCTATATCCACCTACTTCTGTTCTGACCTCTTTAAACCTAGGAGTAAGGCTCATTTGCCCCCGTGAAATCAAACGCAACATACAATTTGTTCAAAAATTAAATTTTTGTACAAATTATCCTTGAACTTGTACTAAAAGTACAAATTACCCAATTTTTGTTCCAAAAAATAAATTATTTGATATAAATCAAATATGATTAAAAGTAATTAAATATTTAATCTGAATCAAATATAATTAAAAAAAATAATCAAACAAAAAAAATAGATATTGTTCTAACCAAATATTTCAATATAATCAAATCTTTTTCTAATTTTATAATTTTTTACAAATCGAATATTTCTTAAATTATTTTTAAATTGAAAATTTTTTAATTATTATTATATTTTAAAATAATTTTTATTTTATAATTTTAAATTTTTTAGTAATTTTTTATTAGTTAAAACTATAAAAAATTTTCATTTGGTGCAAGTTTAAGGAAAAAATTATACAAAAAGTTAATTTTTGGGCAAATTATATGTTGTGTCTAAATTTAGGGGGGGCAAATTAAGCCTTAATCCTTAAACCTGCCCTCTTCTTATTCCATTCTCTTTATTAGAGTATCTCTTTTTTTCTCCCTCATACATAGACATAGTTAATTTTAAATAGGGAAAATTATTATTTCGTCCTTGAGGTTTTACATAATTATTTAAGTAGTCCTCGACATTTATACATATATTTATAACGTTTTTGAGGTTTGCCACCGTCATATTAATTGGTCCTTCCGTCAAAAAAATACATTTTTTCCGTTAATTTTGAGAGGAAAAAAATGAAATTATCCTTTGAAAAAATAATTATTTCGTCCCTGAGATTTGCCATAATTATTAAGTAGTCCCTGACATTTACACGAATATTTATACCATCTCTGAAGTTTACTTTCGTCATATTAATTGTTCATTCCATAAAAAAAAAATGCTCTTTTTCTGTTAATTTTGAGCGGAAAAGACGAAATTATTCTTTATAAGTTTTCATTGTACTCATTTTCATCTCCATAACCAGATCACCACCAATAATGTCAATGAAAACTTATAAAGGATAATTTCGTCTTTTCCGCTCAAAATTAATGGAAAAAGTGTATTTCTTTTTATGGAATGACCAATTAATATGACGGAAGTAAACCTCAGGGACGTTATAAATATTTGTATAAATGTCGGGAACTACTTAATAATTATGGCAAACCTTAGGGACGAAATAATTATTTTTCCAAAGGATAATTTCGTCTTTTCTTCTCAAAGTTAACGGAAAAAGTGTATTTTTTTGACGGAAGGACCAATTAATATGACGGTGGCAAACCTCAGGGATGTTATAAATATATGTATAAATGTCGAGGACTACTTAAATAATTATGTAAAACCTCAAGGACGAAATAATAATTTTCCCTTTTAAATAATACTAATATTGACATAAAATTAAAGTCCTATCTTGACTTATTCATGATTCTATATAATATACTAACTTCACATTAGGGATGAAAGCGGGGTGAGTTTTTGTGGGTACTCGACCCACAAAAATCCATTTAAAACTGGTTTGGGTATTAATTAAATGGGATTGGAACATATGTGAGTGTCGAACTAATTATCCACCGCAGTATTGGGTTGGTTGTGGCTTTAAAGTTGTGAGTACCTCTGCTTACCAAAATTCATTATATAATTTAAAAATATTTAATATAATAAATTTAAAAGAAAATTTAAATGCATATTGGCTCAATATTAAAACTTTTATAAATTAAAAACTCTAATATCATAAAATTCCAAAAAAATTAATTACTTAAAAATATTAAACAACTAGAATTTTAGAATTGTATTTCACTGATACTTTTCATTTTCTAGTCCTATTGTTTATTTTCATCTATATCTTCCTAGGCTTGACGAACATCACTACAAAGTGAGTGGATTTTCGTGATATCTTACCAACCACAATCCATTTCAAGTGGATTCAAGTATTAGTTAAATCGGCATGTAATGGATGTAATGGGTGCAGGTATTAAAATTTTAAACCGGTGTGAATATAGGTATTATAAAAGGAATTTTAAACCGGTGGGTAGGATAGTTCAATTTTTGCGGATACCACCAAACTTCTTTCACGCACATAACAGGCTTTCTTCAAGAAACAAGAAAAGAAAAAAAAAAAAATTAAAATTCAACTTCAAGAAAACTAAAAACCATGATATCCTTAGCCTCTGTTGAACATCCTGAACAAAAACTTTCTCCTCCTCAAAACCAAGACCATTCTTCTTCCTCTGAAACCCATATTTTTCAGATCAAAATTACCAGACATACCCATTTCTAATTATTAATCCCTCTCCATACCTATTGTTTTGAAAATCTTTTTAATGTTTCTGATAAGCCATGTCTTATATCAGGTTCTACAGGCAAAAGAAACCCACACTGTTGCAGAAACCCATATCATAGCTCAGAAAATAGCTGCTGGTTTATCGCATCTGGGTATCAAGAATGGCGATGTTATTATGATTCTTCTCCAAAACTGCCCAGAATTCGTCTTTCTTTCATGGTGCTTCCATGATCGGAGCAGTAACCACTACTGCTAATCCTTTTTACACCAAAAATGAAATATTCAAGCCAGTGATTGCTTCGCGTGCTAAGTTAATCATTACCCAGTCCTTGTGCGTTGAAAAACTAAAAGATTCTGAAGAAAATGTTATTCTGATCACCATTGATAGCCCACCAGAAAACTGTTTGTATTTCTCAGTACTTTCAGAATCAAACGAAAGTGAAATTCCTGAAGTTGAAATAGATCCTGGCGACCCCGTGGCTTTACCATTTTCTTCAGGAACGACAGGATTGCCTAAAAGAGTAGTATTAACACATAAAAACTTAATTACAAGCGTAGCGCAACAAGTTTATGGAGAGAATCCAAACCTTTGGTTAAAAGAAGAAGACGTTGTTTTATGTGAATCGCCTCTATTTCAATATATTCATTAAACAGTGTTTTGCTTAACTCGCTTCGAGCTGGAGCCGCTGTGTTGTTAATGCAAAAGTTTGAGATAGGAACGTTGTTAGAACTAATTCAGAGACATAAGGTGTCTGTAGCCGCGGTGGTGCCGTCGTTGTCGAAGAATCTGATGGTGGCTGGATTTGACCTTAGTTCAATCAGGGTGGTGCTTTCAGGGGCCGGCGCCGCTTGGGAAAGAGCTGGAGGATGCTTTCCGGAGTAGAGTGCTTCAGGCGATCTTAGGACAGGTTAGTAATAGCGTCACTCAATATAATTGATTCGAATTTTTTTTTTTTTTTTTTTTTCGTTTCTGGGTGATGAGTAATCACCGTTTTTATGTGTGGTTTCGCTTTTTTTTTTTTCTTTTAACTCTTTTGATCTGAACTTGTGTGATTTTCACCTTTTTGGGTTTATTTTTCTCGGAGAGATTTTTGAAAAGAAAAGAAGATTTTATTATAAAATAATATAAAACTAGAGAAAAAAAAAAAGAGAAGGAATAGAGAGCAAAATATGAGAGAGAATACGAGAGTATTTTTATTATTGATGAGAAATCACATATATATAGTTACATAATTGAAATCCTAATAGAGTCCTATACAAATCAAGAAGATAAAGTTCGCAATAATTAAAAATACAGACTTATAGCCCATATAAGATATCCACTTATTTCATAACACTCCTCCTTGGATGTTCATTTTTCAAAGAATATGTCTCGTTAAAACCTTATTAAAAAAAAAACCCTGTGGAAAAAAAATTTTAGTGAAGAAAAAAGAGTACATTATTCTTCTCTTAAATACGCGTTGACATACTCCCTCATTAAAAACCTTTACTAGGAAAATCCAATGGGAAAAAATATTGGTTAAAGGGAAAAAGAGTACGGTGCATATTTATTCCCTTCGCGAAGATATATATTGAGATCTTTGAGTTTATGCATTCCAATTTTGTGCATCAATCCTTCAAAACTTGTAGTAGAAAGCTTGTAATATAAAACTTGTAGTAGAAAGTGCCAACAAATCAATAATATTGTTACTTGCATTGTTGAACTTCAATATCACTATTCTTTTGTGGATCATGAGCAAAAGAAGAATTTTTGTAATATATGCTCTTCTTATTTTCTTTAATATATCATTTCTTCAAGGGAGATGAGTGTGCGAAATATTATCTCCAAATATTATACGAATTTCTCTCTGGATAAATAGACTGCACGTACTTCGAAGAAACACGCTCATATCCTTCTTCATGAGTTGCTAAAATTCCTACATGGCTAAAAGAAGTAGTAGTGATACTTCATTCTTGAATGAAATGAAATAAGTTTACCTCCACATGTGCATCAATGGTTTGTTTATAATCTAACATAATGTGGATTAGACAAGTAACTTGCACTTTCATAACCAATCAATACTGATTTTGACATGTTAATTATAATATAACTCATATATATCGTGTTATGGAGATTTCAAAATATGTGTTTAACTCCATTTAATTTCTTCATATCCAAGAAGAACCATATCTTGCTAATAAAATTTATAAAACTTAAGTCAAGTGTGAGTAGCAAGATACTTTAGTGTTTTTATTGCACTAAGATATGGTACTTCAGGATCAAGAGTTCTTCATAATTTTCTCAAAGTGAAAATGGTCATCTTCTTATCAAGTGACCTCACTATTATCCACATAAAATCATTTGAATAATTTAGTCATATATGTGGATTCAGAGTCAAAATTTCATTTATGAAATGCTCGATCTTCTGCCGAAACAAAATTTTATATTTCCAATGTTTTTCATCTCAAACTCTTCCCTTAAGGAATTTATAATCTTTGGAAGCTCTTCAGGAGTTTCAATAATATTTATGATCAAATAATGACAAATTCATATTCAAATATCTTTATAAAAATTTATGAATATATCACAATATTATTAAAATATCCTTTCAACAGATATTCACTTATCAAGAGATCATCTTACTCATGATGGTATATAAAGTAAATATCAAAAGTATGATTTCAATAATAAAATATTATAAAAAGAATATAATCATAAAATAATATAATATTTTCTTAGCCATAAACATCATTAAGGCAATTATACCATATGTATTGAGATTTCTTTAATTCATATAGAAATCTTGAATATATTTCTCGAGGTCTCGATTTGCTTGCTTCAAGCAATTTTCAATACTTCATGGATATCATTATCTGTAATCCATATAGAGCTCTATAATATTTAGTTGAATAAATTTTTCAAGAATTTAATTTTATGCTTCAAGCAACTAAAATCTTTCATGGATTTTCATATAGATATCTACATTGTCACATCCATATTTTCATAACATGTCATAATCATGCATTAAATTATTCTTAGAGTCTAATTATGCATTAAGTATATTTAATTATGATTTTGGAAGATTTATAATGATTCGGGTAAATTACAGTGCCATAAAGGTATTTGGATAATTTATGGTTTCATGAGACTGTGTTTGGAAAACATAGTGTAATTTTAGTATGTCAATTAATTATTATGCAATGCATGTATTTATATATGGTTCTAGCCTTAAATTTAAAAGAGAAAAAAAAAACAATTTGCAAATATTCTATAATAAAGACAAAATAAGCTAAATACAAATTATTTTCCATGCCACTACAAGACAAATTTAACTCATCTTATTTCTCATTTTTCCTACAATGCCACATAAGCATCTTATCTAAATAAAATCTCCACATCACCTATTCTATCTTATTGCAATCTCATCAACCAATAGACAAAGAAAGTTTATGGTGCACCATAAAGCATGTGATTGCGCCACATGCTTACATGTTCCAAGCATATGAAGTTAGAGATTCCCATCTATCAAATCCACTATTCTCTACACGCCAACTTTTTATTCTTTATTTCTTTTCATATTTCTCTTTTCTCTTTCTTCTTTTCTCTTTCTTTCTTCTTTCTCTCATGCAATATTAACCCTTACCCTAATACTCTAATGCCTAAATCCCCTCTCTAGACTCAACTACTCCTCACCATATTTGAATATGTTATTCCTATCCTCATGGCCTATAAGCTAATATAATTTATTTCAAGAAAATCTAAGCTTTCAAGGTTAAATTTACTCTTTTATGTTACTACTTCTTTTCTCTCTATTTATTCTCTTTTTATTTTAAAACTAAGGCTAGATCCATATATTTTATATCATATATATTATGCTAATGCATTAAAAGAAATTATGTTCACTACAAAAAAAATGCCATTTTGCGACCGGCAAATCGGTCGCAAAACGCAAGAAATCTGTCGCTAATCAAACTTAGCGACCGATTTGTGACAGATAACCATCTGTCGCAAAAGTGCTCATCGCAAAATATTTTGCGACCGATGAAGTAATCGGTCGCAAATTAGCAACCGATTTAAAAAATCAATCACAAAATTTGGTCGTTTTTTCCTTTTGAAAAGCTGTCGCAAATTGGTTGCAAAAACAGTCTGTCGTAATTATGAAATATGGTCGTAAATCGGTCGCAAATTTTAAATTTAAAGTTTATATTTTTGGTTCCAGTTTGGTCGCAAATCTGTCGCAAAATACAATTAAAAAAATTAAATATTATTATAAAACCATAAATTTTTTGCACCTGCGAAAATGGGCATATATATATATCATAAACGCAATTCAAAAACAATATAAAAATGTAATTATTCATGTAGTTAATGTATTGAACAAAATTTCGAAAAACCGCTGGAAAGCTAAAATGGTCCAAAATCAAATCTACGCAATTGGTCATCTGCACGATCCCATGTCGAATCGCCGGGAGGAGTACCTGCTGGATGTGCTGCAGTGTCGGCAGGGGTGACCAAGGTATCGTTTGCAGCATCGGGATCAGGAGATGGTAGTGGCTGCTGTTGAGATGTCGAAACATTTCGATCTGTAGCAGGCGCAGGATCACCGGGCTAACTGGACAGCCGCATGACATGCCCTCTAAGTTTTGCAAGTGTCTCTCCTACTCATCAACATGAGCCCGTAATGCAGCAAACTCCTCGGCACTGTGCTCGGGCTGTGGTCCTGCACTGGCTGCAGAAGCGTGAGATGCTGAGCCGCAGTAAAATTGTGATGCTTGAGACCCGATGCCATATAGCTTCTGTTGGCTCAAGGGTCAATTTCTAATCTCGGATTTTGATGATTAATATAAAACAAATAAATTTAAAATTATACTATTTGTGCTAATATTTTTTATGCAGAATGTGTATGGAAAGAAATCGTACAAGGCAAATCCTACATTGAGTGTGAAGATATTCGAAGAACCTAGTAACTAGGTATTTAGGATACTTTGTAGGATAGAGAGAAAATTCATATATGAGTACAAAAATTAATTTTTTCTCTCTCAAAAATATTTTTCGGAAAATTAGATTTTCTTCAAAATAATTTCTATCGTAAAAATATTTTATTTTTTATTCTTTAAATCGAAATGATTTATTTTCCTAAAACTTAAGAGATTTCTTCTCTAATGTTTTTGGTAATAAAATCATATACTTTTCGGAAATATATTTTGAAAGATCTAAAGTACTTAAATTTATTTTCTTACCTTAAAAACGAAGGAGAATCTTTTTCGTTTTTAGTAAGAGCATCCTTCCGCAAAAATATTTTCCAAATATTGCTGCCGAAAATCTTTTGATCAAAGGAAAGTAAAATAGTGTTTATTCTCTTACCAAAAAGGATAAAATAAACTTTTGTTAACAAAGATTTTCATATCTTCTAAATAAGGAAAGAAGATATTCTGATTTCAAAATAAAATCTCTTTCCAAAGGCGACAGCTTCTTAGCTCTCTATATAAAGGAGCTTTCACGTCTTTAACATTGGTGAAGTAAGAGTTTTTGTTTTAAGAGCATTTTCTCATTGATCAAATCTTTATCTCTCAAAACTTACTCTCTACACTTAACGTTTTCAATATTTAAAGTGAAAAGAATTTTTACAATTACTTTTGAAAAGCAGTTCTGTGTTCTAATCGATCTTCTAATCTGATAAAACTGTTTTTCCTGTGCTTATATGGGCGTTTCTTTCTGTCTATTTAGATTCTGTAATCTATAGTAGACATGCTCTTTATTTGTTAAACTTTTGTGTGTAATAGCTTAGGTTAGAAGCTATTGAGATAGAGGTTATCAAGCGACCTTCTCCATGTGTGGGATATTAATGTCTTGAATTGAGTTTTCTGTACTCTGCCAAAAACAAAAAGGGTTGAGGTTAACTAGAACCTTTGGAAAATCTAGTGGGACAAAAGGGTAGATCTAGGTGTTGATCTATTGCCTTGTACTGTTGGTTTGTCTCTTACCCTTTAAAAGAGATAACATAGTTGAGGATCTCAAGATGTGTCTTGGGGAGTGGATGTAGGCGAATTAGTGCCGAACCACCGTAATTCTCTGTGTTGATCTTTTATTTCTGAAGTTTGCTTGATACTGTTTTTAGAACACTTTTGTTTAATTTTTAGAAACGCTAAAATTGTTAATGATTCAGGTGTTCTAAAATGGTAATAAGTCTTATCTATTTTGAACTTTAGAACTCTGGTATTCTAATAAAGTGAATATACCATGTTCTAACTGTTGTTCTATTCACAGTTTATTTCACTGATTGGATTTCTAATTAATTTTCTAAACTTTATGAGGAAGTTCTAATCTTGATAGCTTTCCATCATAAAATCGTTCTGTTATTTGATTAAGGCTTTGTGAAGAAGTTCTGAATTTAATAACTGTCTTTCACATAGCTTTATATGATTTCTCAAACTTTATGAGGAAGTTCCAATTTCAATGGCTTTCCTTCATAAAGAAGTTCTGATAGTGTATGAGTCAGTGTGAAGCTGTTCTAATCAATAGCTGCACTTCGCACAGACTTTCTATCGTTTATAATTAGAACATTGTAAGGTGATTCTAATCCATATTCTATTCTCACAAAGTTCTGTGTGTTTTCCGCTGCACTTAGAATTCTATATTTTGTTTAGAATTTCTAAAATTTATTTCAGTTTTTAGAAAATCCAATTCACCCCCCTCTTGGGTTGTGCCATATATATTCGGGACCCACAATCTGGTATCAGAGCCTTGGCTCTTGACTTACCGAAGCTTAATCGCTTAAGAGATAAGATCCCATAGCAACCCCACTTCCTCTTTCTTCTTTAGAAGGACAATCTGTTTCTAGACCTCCTTTGTTCAATGGCTCAAATTACTCTTACTGGAAAACTAGAATGGAGAATTTCATGAAATCAATTGATATAAACTGCTGGAGAAATGTTATCACTGGTCCTCGTATTCCCATGAAAACTGTAGGAGATGAGCTAGTTAGAAAGACAGAAGAAGAATATACCGATGCTGACTGGAATGACATTACTATAAATGCAAAAGCCATTAATATTCTTCATTGTGCTTTAGATGCAACTGAATACAACAAAGTGTCTGGATGTAAATCTACAATAGAGGTATGGGAAAAACTTAAAGTCACCTATAAGGGTACAGATAGGGTAAAAGAATCCAGAATAAATATCCTTTGGAGAGAATATGAAATGTTTAGTATGAAAGAAGGGGAAACTATTGCAGAATTAAATTCTAGATTTACCAATATAGTTAATCCTTTGAGAACTCTCGGAAAGGAAATTTCAGAAGATGAGCTTGTTAAGAAAATCCTTAGAATTCTACCTAGAAAATGGGATTCTATAGGAACTGTCATGAATTACAAAGAGACTCCCGTCACTTATGATTATCTTATAGGAGCTCTTGTTTCAGAAGAAATGAAATCTTCCTTTACAACGGAAGATAAGAAAAAGAAAGGACTGGCTTTGAGGGTAGATTCTAGTGAAGAAAGTTCTTCTGATCTTGATACTGATGAATTAGCACTTGTTGCTAAAAGATTTAAAAAGTTCTATAGAAAGAGTGAAAGGCCACAGAAAAAGTTTAACAAAAAGAACTTTCCACCCAAGAATGGGAACTTACCAAAGAAAGAACCTTCTGAAGTGGTTTGTTATGAATGCAACAAACCTGGACATATCAAACCTAATTGTCCTAAATTGAAAAAGAAGTCAACGAAAGAGAAGCTGAAGCAGGCTTTCGTAGCTGCTTGGAGTGATTCAGATGATTCTAATCCTGAAAGCCACAGTGATCAAGAAGAAATTGCTAATATCTGTCTAATGGCTACTATCGATTCTGAATCTAAAGAAATCAGCACTCTGACATCAACACAGAAAGCTGGAATCAACGAAACAAATGCAACGATCCATGAAAATGATGAAAGCACTGTAAGTATTTCTGAACCCGAATCAGAAAGTGATCTTCTAAATACTTACAATAATCTTTGCAATGAGTTTGAAAAACTTGTTAGAAAGCATAAAGTTCTAAAGAAAGATTTCAGAAAATTAAAATCTGAAAGTAATCATTTAAAAGATGCTTTTTATCAAGAAGTTACATGCAAAGATCTTATTATAGAAATCAAAGATCTTAAAAGTTGCAATAATCGATTTTCTGAAATCTGACACATCTTGAATAAAAATGCAAAAATCTGAATTCTGAAAATGAATCTTTGAAAACTAATATGAGAATTCTAAAGTCAATTTCAGAATCATTTTCTAAAGAGAAGACAAGTTCTAATAGCATTTCTAAACTGAATCGTGTTTCTAATCAGAAAAATGTTGTTTCTAATGTTGTGACTTTAGAACATCAAAGTTTCAACAAAAAGAAAAATCATAGTGCACTTGTTACCACTAATCCTCCAAGACCCAATATGAGTTGGGTACCTAAATCTGCTTGATCTTTTCAGGTGTGCCTAAGGAGCGAGCTGAAAACAGAGATGTGGTACATGGACAGCGCTTGCTCTAGGCATATGACTGGTGACAAAAAGAAGTTCACCAGATTAGAAAAGAAAAAGGGAGGTACATTAAGCTTTGGAGACAAAGCAAAAGGTAAAATCGTTGGTATTGGTGTGGTAGGTTCTAATCCTTTAATAGAAGATGTATGCTTAGTAGAAGGATTACATTATAACTTGTTAAGTGTGAGTCAGATTTGTGATAAAAATAGAAGAGTGATCTTTGAACCTTCTCATTGTGAAGTTCAGAACATGCATGATAATAAAACCTTATTCGTTGGAAAAAGGTTTGGAAATATATACCTAGTAGATCTCTCTGATATGCATAACCAGGATATATGTTTAGTTTCTATTGATAATTCTAGTTGGTTATGGCATAGAAGACTTGGACATACAAGCATGCACCTTATTTCTAAACTGTCTAAGAAAGATTTGGTTCGTGGTTTGCCAAAGTTGAAATTTGAAAAAGATCACATTTGTGATGCTTGTCAAATGGGCAAACAAACCAGAACTTCTTTTAAATCCAAGGGCATGGTTTCTACTTCTAGACCTTTAGAATTGCTACACCTTGATTTATTTGGTCCAATTACTCCTTCTAGTCTTGGAGGAAAATTCTAAGCATTTGTTATTGTAACATCCTACTGAATCGAATCGTTGCATAGAGTCGAGTCGAGTTAGGCCGAACAAGAACCCGGTTCGAGCCATTTAAATCCAGAGTGGGGTAGAATGGGATGTAACTTAAATAAGTAAAAGAAGTGGACTTACTTGAATGAAACAAAAAGATCAAAGTATAAGGAGTAGGACTTACTTGCACTAAAATATAAAGTTTAGGTATTAAAATGTAACATATGGAAAATATAGGTACTATTTGGTAATTTTTAACACACAATCAAAGATAAATTTGGACTACACGAGACTTCCATTTCAGTTTGCCTTCTTCATTTTCTTCATCTTCATCTTCAACGTCTTCTTCATCTTCATCTTCCTCTTCATCTCCTTTCATCTTTCTCTTCATCTCCTTCCTTTCTCCATCCATTTTCATGTGATTTAAACACTAAATTCAACCTAGAACTCTATCCAAGTAAGTAGCCCTTCTTGATTTTCATACTTTTGTGATATTTTAGATGATTTCTAAGAGTTATTATGTATAGGAGAGGGGAACTCAAAGTTGGAAGAAAAGGAAGCTAAGAAGAGGATTTAAACCTCTTTTGGTTGAAGGTTTGATATCTCTTTTAGTTTTTCACATTTTCTTGCATGAAAACTTGTGTAGTGTGTTGATAATGAAAACATATATTGCTGAATGTTGAATTAGAGGTCTGTAAATGGTGATAAAGCATGGGATGAATTGAATGAATGAAGTAGATATTGATTTCATGCTGAACCCAGTTTGTTGGACCATTGACCAGTAACTTCACCCTGATTTTGACTCTATTTAACGATGGAATTAGGAAGTGGTACAGAAGAGTTATTTGTTCCTCTATGTTTTATCTGTCCATGAGTTTTTGAATCACCTAATTTGAAGTTATAAATTGAGAGATATGACCAAAATAGTACAGACTGTGCAGGCTGGAAATCAACAGTCTGGACGGACTGGAAGTTGCTCATTTCGGTAAATATTTGCCTACCTTACCAACGTAATTAAGAGATGTGGTAGAAGACAAATTTGTAGCCTAATGTGTTAGCTAACCATATAAGGCAGAATCACCTAAATTGGAGTTATATATTGAGATCTGTGACCAAAATAGTATAACTTGTGCAGGCTGGAACCCAACAGCAGGGCAGACTGACAGTTGCTACTTGAGCTCAATGTTTGACTACCTTACCAACGTAATTAAGAGATGTGGTAGAAGACAAATTTGTAGCCTAATGTGTTAGCTAACCATAGAATGTAGAATCACCTAAATTGGAGTTATAAATTGAGAGATATGACCAAAATAGTATAAACTGGGCAGGCTGGAAACCAACAGCAGGGCAGACTGGCAGTTGCTACTTGAGCTCAATATGTGACTACCTTGCCAACGTAATTAAGAGATGTGATAGAAGAAAACTTTGTACCTTAAGATGTTAGCTAACCATAGAATTTAGAATACCCTAAATTGGACGTATACAGAAAGAGTTATGATAGGATTTGTGAAACATGTACAGGCTGTCTGGCAGATTTCAAGAACACATTAGAAAAGCAACAGCTTGACATCATAATCAGCATACAACATGATATTAGCATGAAAGGACATAGGTTCAACCAGATTGTAGCGTCTCAGCTCGGTTCATTTGAGTTAACGGTGGACCAGGAAGGGATGTTACAAATTTTGGTATCAGAGCCAAGCCTTGTCCCTCTGGCCGGTGGTGGGGCAAACCTCAGCGAGGACGCTGAGTCCCTAAGGGGGGGTGTATGTGACATCCCAGGTTTGGGGCACAACACCTTAGGCGAATCCCACATCGGCTACGCACAAGGTGAAAGTCCTAGACATAAAGAGGGGTGGTCTCAGAACATGGTAGGCGCCTTTTGGGTTGGCAGAGCGGAGGTTTCCCTGGCCCAAAGGGACAAAACCGTGAGGGTGACCTCGTACGGAAGGGCCCAAAGCGGACAATACTTACCATGGGCTGGACCATGACAGTTATTGTAGATGATTACTCAAGATTCACCTGGACACTCTTCCTTAGAAATAAGGATGAGTCATATGACATGTTTGTTCATCTGTGCAAGAAAATATAGAATGAGAAAGGATACAACATCACGGCAATTAGAAGTGATCATGGAGGAGAATTTGAAAATCAGAAATTCGATGCTTTTTGCAACGAGACAGGAATCTTCCATAACTTCTCAGCACCTAGAACACCTCAACAAAATGGAGTGGTTGAGCGCAAGAATAGAACACTTCAAGAGATGGCCAGAACCATGCTAAGTGATTCTAAACTACCAAAGTATTTCTGGGCAAAAGCAGTTAACACTGCCTGTTATATTCTAAACAGGGCTTTGGTAAGATCTGAACTTAAAAAGACTCCATATGAGCTATACAAAGGTAGAAAACCAAATATTGGTTATTTTCATATCTTCGGGTGCAAATGCTTTATTCTAGATAACAAGAAAAATCATCTTGCTAAATTTGATGCAAAATCTTATGAAGGGATTTTTCTGGGATATTCTAATAATAGTAAAGCATATAGAGTATTTAATAAAAAGACTCTAGTTGTAGAGGAGTCTATTCATGTTGTGTTTGATGAAACTGACTCTACTTCTAGAACATTAGAAAGTGATGATGCTGTAGATTCTAATCCTGAAAAGCAGAATGAGCAATCAGAACAACTAGAACAGCCAGAAAGCGATCAGAACATCAATAGTCAGGCTGAACCAGAATTAGAACATGAAGATCAGAACATAGTTGAAAGTCAAATGCCAGAAACAGAAAATGAAGATTCTCAATTACCAAAAGAATGGCGATTTCATAAGTATCATCCCCAAGAAGACATAATGGATAATCCCTTAGAAAGGATGATGACTAGAGCTCAACTTAGAAGATATTTTGGTAATGTTGCTTTCGTTTCTCAATTAGAACCTAAAAATTTAGAAGATGCTCAAAATGATGAAAGTTGGATTCTTGCTATGCAAGAAGAGCTAAATCAATTTGAGATAAACCAAGTTTGGAAACTTATTTCTAGACCTAAAAACCATTCTGTTATTGGAACAAAATGGGTGTTTAGAAATAAGCTTGATGAACAAGGTAATGTTGTGAGAAATAAAGCAAGATTAGTGGCTCAAGGGTACAACCAAGAAGAAGGCATCGACTTTGATGAAACTGTTGCTCCAGTTGCTAGACTTGAGGCCATTAGAATGCTTTGTGCATTTGCATGTTTTAAAAACTTCATGTTGTATCAAATGGATGTGAAAAGTGCTTTTCTAAACGGTTTTCTAAATGAAGAAGTGTATGTAGAATAACCTCCTGGCTTTGAAATTTTTGATTAACCCTAATCATGTTTACAAACTTACTAAAGCTCTTTATGGTTTAAAGCAAACTCCTAGAGCTTGGTATGAAAGATTGAGTAAGTTTCTATTAGAAAATGGTTTTTCAAGAGGAAAGGTTGATACAACACTATTTATTAAAAACAAAGCACATGATATTCTAGTTGTGCAAATCTATGTTGATGACATAATCTTTGGTTCTACTAACGACCTTCTTTGTAAGGAATTTTCTAAGATTATGCAGGGTGAGTTCGAAATGAGTATGATGGGAGAATTAAACTTCTTCCTTGGACTTCAAATCAAACAATGTGAGAATGGAATTTTCATTAATCAAGAAAAATATACTAGAGAGTTGTTGAAACGATTCAAAATGGAAAATGCCAAGGTATGTAGTACTACCAATGAGTCCATCGTCAAAATTAAAAAAGATGAAAAAGGCAAGGACGTGGATATCAAACTGTTTAGAAGTATGATTGGTTCTTTGCTATATCTAATGGCAAGCAGACCAGACATACACTTAGTGTTTGTCTATGTGCTAGATTTCAATCGTGTCCCAAAGAATCTCATTTAATTGCTGTGAAGAGAATAATAAGATATCTTTGTGGAACTTCTAATCTGGGTCTGTGGTATTCTAAAGATGATACATTTGATCTTGTTGGGTATAGTGATTCTGATTTTGTAGGAAGTAGAATAGATAGAAAAAGCACGTTCCAGGACTTGTCAATTCCTGGGTAGTGCCCTTGTATCATGGTTTAGAAAGAAACAGACATCGGTCACTCTTTCTACTGTAGAAGCAGAATATGTTGCTGCTAGGAAGTTGTGTTGCACAAGTTCTATGGATTAAACAACAGTTAGTAGACTATGGACTGAAATTAGAAACAGTGCCTATCAAATGTGACAACATAAGCGCTATCAATTTATCCAAGAATCTAGTTCAGCATTCTAAACCAAGCATATAGAACTCAGACATCACTTCATACGTGATCATGTACAAAAAGGTGATATCGTGATTGAGTTCATTCCCACAGAAAAGCAATTGGCAGATATCTTTACAAAACCTTTGAATGAGAGTCAATGCTGCTCAATTAGAAGAGAGCTTGGTATGTTAATTCTAAACTCGTAACTTTAGAACTCTGTAAGTATATTCTAAACTGCTTTCTAATTTCGAAAATAGAAGATTTGCTACGTTCTAATTTTTGTTCTGTGTGAAAATTGATTTTTGTCTAAAAACGCACATTGCTCTGATATGACTTTCTAAAGTCATTATCAGAATCTCGCTTTAGACTAAAACCAAAAACAGTTACTTTATTATGTGTGTTTGTTTTTTTATTTTCGTGTCTTTAGTGCTTTGGCGGTTTTATTGTTTTAGTTCTTTTATATATATTTTTTTTGTTTTATTTCCTTTATTTATTTTATTTCTTTTGTCTTATTTGTCATTTTGAATTCCATTTAAAAACTGCTCTTTATTTCTTTCTTCCGCCACTTAAGAGTCTTTATTCTTTGTTAACTGCTTAGTATTCTCTCCATCGTCTTTTTGCTAACTAAAACCCTAAGTTGTTCTGAGTTCCAAAAGTTGCAACAATGGCCGAATCTAGCTCAAACTCTTCATCCGACTCTCTTACCGAGCAAGAGCTTCAACTTCTGAGGAAGCTCTCAAAGAAATATGAACAGAAGGAGTCGAAAGAGAAAAAGGCAGAAGAGAAAACAAAGAAAAGAAAAATCGAAACTGCTACATCACAGAAACAGGTAGCGAAAGCTCATGATAAAGGTAAATCAGTTCTTTCAACTTACCCTCTCATGCGTTCTTATGTGATTGACTGGAAGTTCTTTGGTGGTGATGAGTTTAATTTTAAGGAACTTTTTGAGTTCCAAGGCTGGATGAACTTTTTGTCTTTGAATGTACTATGTTATGAGAGTTTGGTGAAGGAATTTTATGGCTCTTTGAAAGTTAGTGGGACAGAGTCGATCTCTGTCAAGCTTCAGGGTGAAACAAAAGAGTTATTGTATGATGATTTTGGGAAAATTTTTGATGTACCGAATGCTGGGTCCAGGGTGACCAAAATTAAGGACGTGTCTAGGGTTAGCGATTATAAAAAGGAAGATTTTGTGAAAAAGATTGTGAAAAAGTTTTCTGCAGACAAACAGGGCTCGATAGAATGCTCTAACTTGATAGAGAGCATGAAATAGTTGTACAAGCTCATTGTACATTAATTATATCTATCCCAAGAGCGCTTCACTAACGTATGTGAATCAAGTAGAGCTATGTATCATGTGGCACATAGTTGAGAAGAAACCTCTCAATCTATGTCACATTTTTTTTGACAAATTGCAGAACAATCCCAAAAAGCTACCTTATGGTATGATTCTTACTCTTGTGTTTGAGTCTTTGGATGTTGA
>NW_028322478.1:0-56892 GCF_041381405.1 Jatropha curcas | reverse complement strand
ATTTTCTCACCCGTAGTCAAGATGTCTTCTATCAGAGTTGTGCTCGGATTAGCAGCTAGCCTGAATTTGGAGATCGAGCAACTTGACGTAAAGACTGCTTTCCTCCATGGTGACTTAGAGGAGGAAATTTATATGGAGCAACCAGAAGGATTCAGAGTCAAAGGCAAAGAACACTTGGTGTGTAAATTGCAGAAGAGCTTGTATGGCCTCAAACAAGCTCCCAAACAATGGTACAAAAGTTTGACTCTTTCATGGTGAATCACGGGTATGAGAAAACTACTTCTGATCATTGTGTATTTGTGAAAAAGTTCACAGAAGGCGACTTTATTATTCTCTTGTTATATGTGGATGATATGCTTATTGTGGGCCAAGATGCTAAGAAAATTGAGAGCTTGAAAAAGGAACTTGGAAAATCCTTTACCATGAAGGATTTGGGATCGGCAAAACAGATACTCGGAATGAAGATCTCCAGAGACAGGAAAAAGAGAAAGTTGTGGCTGTCTCAAGAAAAGTATATCGAGAAAGTTCTCAACAGATTCAACATGAGCAATGCGAAACCAATTAGTACCCACTTGCAGGTCATTTCAAATTAAGTCTCAGTCAATGTCCTTCAAGTGAGAAAGAAAAAGAAGAACTGAAGAAGATTCCTTATGCATCCGCCGTTGGCAGCTTGATGTACGCCATGGTATGCACAAGACCGGATATTGCTCATGCTGTTGGTGTTGTTAGCCGATTTCTTTCAAATCTAGGTAAAGAACACTAGCATGCAGTAAAGTGGATTCTCAGGTATCTTAAGGGCACTTACAAAATGTGCTTATGTTTTGGTGATAATACACCTGTGTTAGATGGTTACACAGATTCAGATATGGGTGGTGATGTTGATTCGCGCAAATCAACTTCTGGATATCTGATGACTTTTGCAGGAGCAGCAGTTTCTTGGCAATCAAAATTGCAAAAATGTGTTGCACTCTCATCCACTGAGGCAGAATATATCGCCATTACAGAAGCTAGCAAAGAACTCTTGTGGATGAAGAAATTCCTACAAGAATTGGGTGTAGAACAAGAGACGTACATTCTGCTATGTGATAGTCAAAGCGCGATACATCTCAACAAGAATTCGACCTTTCATTCAAGGTCAAAGCACATTGATGTGAGGTATAATTGGATACACGATGCGCTGGAGATGAAGTTATTTCAGATTGAAAAGATTCACACTGATGATAATGGCGCTGATTTGATGACTAAAGCTTTACCTACGGAGAAACTTGTCACTTGCAGAAAGATAGCCGGTATGGCTAACGTCCCCACTTGAGTGTGCAGGGGGAGATTTGTTGTGCGGTGCCCACTCAATGGGACCCACATTTGAAACAAATACAAATAAAAAAAAAAGAGAGAAGAATGGAAAACGTGGTAGGACCCACACGTAGTTGAAAAAGGAAAGAAGGAAATGGGAGATTTCTTTGGTAGGTGACCTGTATTTCGGTGGACGCGTAGTTAATGCGTCTACCCTCTCCTATAAATAGGAGATGGCTCAGCCATCTCAATACACACAACCGAGCGAAGAGAGTTTTTGAGAGAGTTTCAGTTTAGAATTGGGTTCTAAAACTCGGGTAGAGAAAATAGTGAGGATAATTTGGGAAACACTTTCGAGTGCCACTATTTTTGTATTACTCTCTTTGTAAGCCTACTATTTTTAATAGTGGAAGAATTATTCGGTTTTTGTCCCGTGGACGTAGCCCTAACAGTTAAAGGGTGAATCACGTAAATATCTGTGTCATATTTATATTTTTCCGCTGTGTTATTATCGTAATTTTATTGCCGGGACCCTAACAATACTAATGAAATTTATTTATTTATTTGTTTATAAAAAAATTGAAGAAAAAAATTAGGGGGTATGATGGTCATTTCCTTCCATGTTGACTCACGACACCGTTGTTCATTTTCCGGGAAAGTTTCTAAACAAGCCTATATATCGACCTGCCTTCCTTAGCAGTTAACAGCTTACTGAATGCATTTGCATGAAATTGAAATGTTTTTCTCTCCCAAAAAACGATAAACACCACAACAAAGCTTTTTCTCTCGTATTCTTAGCTCTGTTAATTTGAATCTGCCGTGCGGTACTTTATAAGTTAACGAATTTAAATTATAAATTTTTAAACAAACCATAAAACTTAATTATTTAATTCATGTTTAGTTGCGTTATTAGAAGATATGTAATTAGACTGGGTTAAAAATAGCTAACAATACATCAGGAGAGCTTGTTAGTAATTTTAGAATTGTTTCACTTACTTGAACAATTAAAATTGATTATCAAACTAATAAAATAAATTGGATAGAATTAAGTGAAGTCAAAATTCCTAATAGTTTTTAATCATTGATTTATTTTCATCAAATATTTTGTTTGATTTCTTACTCATTGTTTTATTTTATTTTTCAATCTATTTTCCTTTTTATCATTTAAATAATAGTAGGTAACACAATTTTCGTACTTGGTATACAATTTTCGTGGGACGATATTTTACTCATTCTTTATTACTTGTTTGTGATTTCATATACTTGCGAAAAAGCCTGTCAACGCATGGGTCCTGTGCGGCCCTAGTACACACCTAATTAAACTGGGTTAGAACCTCAATTATTATTATTATTTTTTTTTGTAAATAATATATGTGTGTAATTTCACTTTTGTTTCAACAAGGCTCACTTTTGCTCAAGATTGTGATAAATATTGGGTGAAAATGTTGCTAGATTTGACAAGGATTGCTCAATAGAGGTTGCTAGTATGACTTTTTCCTTTTTTAAAATTTGGTATTTTCAAACTCTTATGTGGATATCAATGTATCCGAAAAGAATAAAATTTGAAATAATTTTTTATTATCCTATTTGAAAATGAATTAATTTTTATCCGAAAAATTGATTTCTTCTGCTAAAATCATTTCTTATTCCTATAAAAATACTCAAGTTATGTCTTTTATATTTTCTTTATTACTGAATTGGCAAATTTGAAAAAAAAAATATCAATGGTTTTCATCTTCTTTTTTTCCACTTTAGCACGTTTAAGTTTTTGATTTACTTGAATTTAATATCGTGTCCTTTTTTTTTTTTTTTTTTTTAAATCGTCTGGTATTTAGAGTTCGAATCTTAGACATTACTTATGAAATCCAGCGCCTCATCACACGTGGACTTTTTTTTTATTTCATTGTTGTTGGCAGTTCAATGTACGAATGAATTGTGAATTTCTTATGGTTGGATATTTTAGACTAAGTTTGGATAAATTTCTTGTATGAATAGAGTTGCTAGTGCGACTTTTTTCTTTTTTAAAGTTTGGTATTTTGAAACTCTTCTGTGAATATCAATGTTGCAAGTATCCGAAAAGAATAAAATTTGGAATAATTTTTTATTATCCTATTTGAAAATGAATTTTTTTTTTCCGAAAAATTGATTTCTTCTGCTAAAATCATTTCTTATTCCTATAAAAATACTCAAGTTATGTCCTTTATTATTTTCTTTATTACTGAATTGGCAAATTTGTAAAAAAAATATCAATGGTTTTCATCTTCTTTTTTTTCCAATTTAGCACGTTTAAGTTTTTGATTTACTCAAATTTCATCTTCTTTTTTTCCACTTTAGCGCGTTTAAGTTTTTGATTTACTCAAATTGAATATTATGTACTCCTCTTTTTTTTTTTTTTAAATCGTCTGGCATCTAGAGTTCGAGTCTTAGACATTGCTTATAGGATCCAACGCTTCATTATACTGGACCAATTGGTGGTTGGTTTATATACTCCTCTTTTAATGAAAGGATTTCTAATATTAATTTTTAAAAAATTCAAAAACTTCGATTTAAATTTAATTTTTATTATTAAATTGAAAAAATTACATCATTTAATGTGATATACGTTTTATTATTTCTTCTCTCTCTTTTCTAAACAAAATCTTAAAGGATTTTAATCTTATCCTTTTCATTCGTGTGTGCAGTGTTCTTAGAAAAATACTATCTAATAGCATAAAAATTCACTTGTAATACGATTTTGCTAATAAAATCTAATGAAATTTTCGTCTACATAATTAAATTATTATATATTATGCTCAATAAAACAATCCATTTGTGTTTAATTAGATGTTCAAATAATGACATTTATAAAATTTTGTAATTTGTAAATTTGAAATTGTGAATGTGATGGCTACAAAAGTCTTACCTAAAAAATAAAATAATTTTTTAATATAAATAATTATTTCATCTGTCTCTTCAAAACAATTATTTCAAACTGTAATTAGTATATTAAACAATTATTTTAAAACATTCATTGAGTAAATACAGCAAGAGACAACCTCCTCATTGAGTAATATTCACCAACTCGTTAATAACATTTATAGTAAAGCCTCTAAATAGAATTCGACCCCTACTCTCACTTTTCACAAATTGAAACAAACCCACATATTACTCTACCTATTTCACATATATGGTAGTAATACATAATACTAATTAAAGATAAACTTCAATTACAGACCTTAAACCCAACACATGGGTTATCTTATAGTCACCAAACCAGCATCAAAAAGAGTTTAGCCCATTCTTTCTTGTTTCTTTCTTTACCACTAACCAACACCATCATCAACATGTCAAAGAAAAGCTGAGTTTCAATGGAGTCATTATTCTGTTTGTGGGTCTCCATCACCATATCTATAATAATCAGCTTTCCTCCTTTTCTGCCCTTAATTGCTTCTTTACATTTCTTCAATATCTTTATGCATTCTTCATCACTCCAATCATGCAAAATCCACTGCTTATGATCGAAAATAAAATTAAAAAATTGTTAGCAGAATATCAGCGCAGCATGCAGGAGGTTAGACATTCAAAAGCAAGATTACCTTTCATCTAATACCAAGTAAAATAAGGAAAAGATAGAAAAAAGAGAGAGCATAAATTTCAGTACATGCCTTCAGTAAAATTGCATCAGCTGCAGGAGGAATCTCCTCGAACATGTTACCACCAACGAATTTCAAGTTCTCACCATCTTGAAGACCAGCAACGACATGGGGGAGATCGAAGACAAAGCAAACCAAGTGAGGAAATGCATTAGCTAAAATTGTAGCCACAGTTCCTGTTCCACCTCCAACATCAACCAATGACTTCAATCCATCAAACACTCCTTTGCATTCTTTTATCATAATACTCATAACCAACCTAGCATCACTTGCCATAGCTTCATTAAAAAAATTGTTGAGCTTAGGATCTTGACCAGCATACTCCCAAAATGTCTTTCCATGAAATGTATAAAATGTCTGTGGATCATCATTCAAGAACCAAGTGCTTAAATAATGCCATGGTCCTGTTGAAACTGGATCAAGCATGGCTAGCAAGAACGGTGCCACACTCGATGGATTTTCTTTAACAAGAAGCTTCGATGCATTAGTAAGAACATACCCTTTTATTTCTCGGCCATTTTCTTCTATTTTTGCTACAGCAAAAAAGCCAGAATGGACTAAAATGCGCATCAGGCGAGGAATGCAATGCGCTTTGGTTGGGTGTATAGATAGGGCATTGATTAGGTCAGAAAGAGTCATGAGCTTGCCATGCTTGTTAATGGCGTCTGGTATTCCTAATTGAATTGCACATTTTAAGGACATGGAATTTATGAAGTTGAAAATATGGTTCCATATATGAGCTTGAGCTTCAAGCTGCTGATCAGAATCTAGGTTTAGAATTTCTTCAGCCAAATGAGCCATTTTTATGGGCTTGAGGCTAATAGTATTAGGATATGGTAGAAGTACAAATATGATGAACAATCAATCAAATACTTTTAAGTATATATAGAGAGAGTGGTGGGGGATTTCTTCCTTTCTTTCTTTATTATTATTTTTTTTCAAACGCTAATTATTTTATTTTTCCCCCATGCATTAGTATATTTTATTTTATTTTTTTCACATTATTCACATTGATGCGTGGTAGTTGCCACAAATATTCTGAAGTTAATATAAGAATAATAATATATAAGAAAGTAGAAAATATCCTCACACCTTTTTTACAAAAAAAAAAAAAAAAAAAAAAAATCAATCTTCTTTCCCATGTATTTTTTCATGAATAGAATTTCTGATTTAATGATAATCATTTACCAATAAAATCTCTAATTTAATAATAAAAGGGATTAGTTTCTCATTTAACCGTTAAACGGGATGTGAGATGATGCCCTTGATAAAAACTAATAAAAAAATTGATTTGGTTTATGATACGATAATTATATATATTTATTTATCTGGTGTATGGCTTCATCCATATAATAAATTAATTCAATAAAGGAAAACACTTACCTATATCCAGTTTATGAACTCACTTATACACTAAATCAATTACAAATAATGTTATACTTTAAATGATAGTATTTTTAATCATACATTAAGAAAAAAAAGAAAAATAATAATATTTTTTTAATTGACTTAGTGTATGGGAACACCCGGATATATTCAAGAAATTTTTTTCAATAAAACCATTTGGCAGTATATGGACCACCGATATATAGAATTGTCAAATTTTCAATCCCAACCAAACAATAAACAGAAATTCATTTCCTTTATTTTCCCACCTCCGATAAAAATAAGAAGAAAAAAAAATACAATCCAACATCTGAACACACAGCAAGATTCAATCTTAATGCCAACAATTTCATCCAATGGCAACACAATTTCTAATATCAAAACTAGCAAAACCCATCAACAACCACATCTAAAATATAAAAAAATCAAGAGCTCTTGATTTCGATGTCCATTAAACTCACCTACATGGAAACACGAAGAGCTTTAACTGTGATTAAGTCCCGAGTCGAATTAGACGGTCCTTAATAATAGAGTCCGGATACCTATAGTTTAATATATATATATATAATCTAACAATAGAACTCCAAATTTTCCTAATAAACCCATGAAAACCAAAAACAATATAGTAAAACAACATTTTCTGAAAAAAAAAAAAACTTTTGATGGATTTGCACTAGAAGTGGACAGGAATCACAAATTAATGGATCCCAATTTTGTAAAATCCAAAAAATATCCAACTAATAACTCGATATGTAACGCCTTGATTTTTCTGTGTCTAAAATAATAGTTTTACCGGTCTGTAAATAGTACCACCGCTCTGTGAATAGTACCATCAGTTCGGGAATAAGTATTATTTTGGTCCGAAAAAATTACTATCTATGTGTCATATTTTATTTAATATTTTTGGATTATGCATACATGATTTTTATGAGTAGAAAATAAGTAAAGAATATTTTTGGAGAATTTAGATAATTAGTGAATAGTGAATTATGGTGTTATATTAAGTAAGGAAATTTGCGGAATTTTTAAGGATTAAGTTTGAGAATTTTATGAAGATAAATAATATTTTGAAGGAATTTAATTGGAGATTATTTGTAGCCATTAGATGAGATTACTTTTGACTTAATCTTAGCCATCCAATTGTGGGAAAAGACTAAACTACCCTTTAGTTGCTTTATAAGTCAACTTCTCAATTATTGAGCAACACTTTTTCTTTTCTTCTTCTTCTCCGTGTTAACGCCAACTCCCATTCTTCTTCTCCTTATTTTTTCTTCACCATACACTTAAATTCAATAACAAAGGTCTACAAATATAAATATAGTAAGGTGATATTAATTTAGTTTAAATATCACATTCAAAGATTTGCATAAAGTAAATTCTCATAAAGCATGATGAGATTATATGAACATATCCTGAGATCATATAGTTTATTCGTTTAAGATAGTTGGTATGATTAGAAAATAAGGACTTGATATATATATAATGAATGTATTTAAGTGATGAATATTAAAATGTTATTGAGTAATTATGTAGTTATGAAATTATAGAAGTGTTATTGTGTTGATTGGAGTTTGATGGGGTTTGGAGTTTGAATTTGGGAGTGTTTTGTATTCATATGTTTGGTAACCTCTATTTTTAGGAGAAACTCTTGCAGTTTTTCTGTAGGACTCTCCCAAATCATTTTCAAAACAAAATATTAACTTGCTAAACTTGTGAATACTAAGTCACTTCTAATTCATAATATGGTTGTATGATTTATATGTAGGTTAGGACGGTGCCTCCGGCACTGAATGTGACATCCACCGTCGGATCTTTCAGGATTGGGCGGCGAGTGTTACACGATATTTTACTTCTCATATAAATGACAAGACCAATCAAAGCTACTACTGATGGATTCCTTTACCTTTAACTTATGGGGATCGGCATGGCATATGGTGCCTTTTGTCTCCAGCTATTGTGAAAGTTACAACGCTTAATCGTCTTATCATGCTTTGCAAGTAGTTGACAATGTCATGAACCCACGCACGTAAGAGTACTTAGTTAATGTTACAATTAAAAATTTGTTATATTTAACCAAAAAAATATATTTGTTTAGAAAATCTACCTTCCTAATCTATATTAATCTTGAAGTAAAAAATAAGCTAACACGTTCTCTCTATTCAACATTCTTATTTATCATTTTTTTATAGATTTTTTACTTTTCTTTTTCATTTTATTATAATTGGATGGGTTTTAATATTTTTAAGGTCTCTTTATCCATATAGAATTATTATCTATACTAACAAATTATGATTTGATTGGATTTTAATATTTTTATAAGATCACTTTGTCCATATGGAATTATTATCTATAGGAACAAATTATTTAAATTACAAAGTCTAGTTAAAACTTAGCTATCAGATTTAACTCTTACTATATATAAATAAAAAATTAACAACATAAAAACGTTCATGGCACTGGATTGGATTGCTAATGATCTATATCTCTCTCTACCTTCCTCAATCTTCCACTTACATGTGAATAAAAAATCTTTTCTTTAGTGAGCAATTATTTAGTTGTATATGAAGTGCATGTAGCTTTTTAAAAATATTTTTTTCTTTTAATTCGGTTAAGCGACGGTGAATATGTTGTTTGAATTGGAATAATTTTGTATTGATGTCTTGCCAACTGATTCCATGTACATAATGCAATCAAGTAATTAATTACTAAACATTCCCAAATTTTTGAATATTCTACTAATTAATAAATTGATTATTTCTGTTTCAAAACTTTTCGAAGAAACGAAAGCATAAAGAAAGCAAAATGGAGGGCTTCTTTTATTCCGTCTTGATCTGAATGCAATTCACATGAATATTGGTTTAATTAAAAAAATTTATATGCGTTTTTTCCATTGACTAATTTATTAATGCTGTCTTATAAGATACTCTCTCATTTGCTGTATTATTTATTATTAATTATCAAATAAATTAATTGTTAGTTTTGTTTTTTCATTTATCTTCTTGGCCTTCACTAGCTTTTTTTGGAAAGGTTTTTGTCTCATCTAGGTATTCGTTTGAAAGGTAGTCCACGAAATATTAGGTTGTTGAAATTAAGAATCACAACTCATAGGAGGCTTTGAATATCTCCTGTTATTTTGACGTAAAAGAATTTTACTATATCTTTTTGCTAAAGGGAAAAGCATTCTTGCTTTCTGGAACTTTAATATTAATAAATAATTAAAGTATATTTTACTGTTAAATAATTTAATTATACAATAAATAATACATCCATCTATGTATCATCCATTTGAATTGAAAATTTTATTTGTATGGAATTATCTATGATAAGATAAATCGTTTAAATTATAAACTTTAACTAAAGCCTAAACATTTAATTGAATTGTATACTTATTTAAAATAAATTAATGGCGCTACAATTTCTATAATTAATAATTTTACAAATAAGATGATAATTGATAAAGCGGAAAACAGATTTTTAATAATATATTAAATACAACTTAATAAATATAATACAACGATAAAAAAATTTATAGAAAAAATAGTTCTTTAACTAACTAAATAATTAATAATAGCATTGATATTTTAAATAATAAAAAATTTTCAGTATCTTTTTTAATTTAATATCTAAAAGTTTTTCAGTTTTTCTCAACAATTTAATAAATATTAATAATATCATTAATATTACTTCAAATAACTAAATATTTGTCATTAACTGATTTTCTTCTACAATTCAAATATCAAAATCTAAAAATACTTTTCAAATAAGTTCTAAAAATAAAAGAAGCCTAAATGAAGAAGTTTTGCAGTTTGTCAAGTGGAGTCCTTGTAGGGCTTGTCGCAGTCGGTGAACGACAGGTTAGCTATATGTCACAGATTTCATGACACGCATTACTATAACGAGATTTCATCTAAAAAAAACGATGTCGTTTTTGGCAGAGCGCAGTCAGCTGACAAAGCATATTATAATTATGACACGTGGTTAAAGCGCGCCGTCTGAAAAAAACCTTCTGTGTCGAGAAGGCGCGATTGTATGGTGGTTCTCTGCTTGTCTCCTAGTTCATCTTTTATTTCTTTGAGTAACAACGTCGAACGGCTTATGTGCGCTGCAACCAAACAAGTGAAGTGGTCGAAAACGTATAAAGAAGTAATATGATTTTACCAGTGGTAAAGCTAGGAACGCTTGCTCTCAAAACGGTTTGCAAACCCATAGCCAATAGGCTCAAGAAGGAAGCAGGGCTGCACCCCAGGTTCCGTCAGTTCATAATCAGCATTGCACAGGTTCTCTTCTCTTCTATTCGTTTCCCTTCTTGTGCAATTATGTCAATTCTTGATCTGTAAATATTCTGTCTTTATCTATAACTTTGTCGATTTCAGTTTATTTTCCTTTATTAGGCAAACCATCGATTCACAACAACAGTGCAAAGGCGGATTTACGGTCATGCAACTAATGTTGCAATACGTCCTTTGGATGAGGAGAAGGCTGTCCAAGCTGCAGCTGATCTTATTGGGGAACTCTTTGTTTTTACGGTATTTCTCTCTTCCGGTTCCTGTTACTGGTCTAAAATTATATAAAAAAGATTGGATTTTTAGGCATACATTTGCAATTTTGCATTGCTGTTCTTGAATGTGTATCAACATCTAAATGTTTTTGTTTTCTGGTATATAAATTTCATACATTGTTTTTTCCAAGCAGGAATAATTCTAAACTGGTTTTGCATGAATTGGGTAAACTGATGAAATTCCCATTTCTTTCAGGTTGCTGCAGCTGCTGTCACTTTTGAAGTCCAAAGGAGTTCCAGATCAGAAGCAAGAAAGGAGGAGATGCGAATACGGGAATTACAAGTATGTGTTCTTAACTTTATATCATCCCTTGACCCATTGTGTTGCCCTGACATTATATTTTGATTGACATTTTATACACCTTTCTAATAGAGAAGCTTTGTTTCTGCCCATTATCCATTTTTCGTTGTATTTTTCTTTATTGCAATTGAGGAAGGAAGGGAGTTGACAGATGGATGGAATATGATAAAGATGATAAGGTATTTAATTCAAGCATTATCCACTTGGTCTCAAAAATATAATCTGTGTAGGCTGCAGGCATGGGTTGCCTGGAATTCTAAAATGTAAAATTTCTAATCATGGAAAATCAAGTTGATGCATTGTCTATTTATTTATTGAATATGCCATTTCCTCACATGGAATGGATCCATCAGAAAGTGGTGCAATTTACTCTACTTGTGTCTATCTAAATTATCTTATCAAATGTTAACTTCAAATGTGTAATAGTGGTTTGGGTACCATCAACTAGGAATTATAAGTGCTTGTCAAACCTTTATCACTTTGGTTTATGCTTCTGTTTGAGCTGTGGAGAATTTTAGTTTATGACCTACCGGTGCTCTTGCCCTTTCTATATGTGTTTTGGTTATGTTATCAGCTGTTAAAAACAAATATCTTCACTCATTAGTCAGGGATTCAGATGTTTTGCTTGCAATTAATATTTGGAAATATACACTTAATGCTCTAGTCTGTTCTTAAGCAAAATGTACTGCTGTTGCAGGAGATGAAACAAAGAGATGAAGAATTAGCGAAGGAAGTTGAACTTCTTAAACGCAAACTCGAAGACCTGGAAAAACTTGTCAAAGGACGAGGACTTGCTGGCCTTTTCAACTCCAGGCATGGCCATGTATTGTTGGATTTAATTTTCTATTGTGGGCTTAATATGTAAAATTAAATATGTACAGCAGTCCAATTGTAAAGTCAATTTCAAATGTGGTCTTGATTGTGAATAATTGACTATTGAGGTATCAACTAATTATAGATATTAAGTGTAGAGACCATTATATAATTCCTATTTCGTTAAAGGACCGAAATAGGAATTGTACTAACCCTACAGGTATATAAAGGTCGTGGTCCCCAGAGGAGTTGAATACGATTCAGTTTTACGTTCCTTTCGTATTGCTTCCGCTAAATCGATTCTTCAATTCTCTGGAAGGCTGCAAACCTAATTTTATACATCAAGATCGACGAACAACGATGTCAGGTACGCAACCTTTTCTTATTCAATCTATTTTGTTGAATCTAGTGGTTTGCACGATCTAGGTTATTATTGAATTATTTGAGATTAATTCTTAAAGTGGTATCAGAGCCTTGTGCATAATTGCTAGATTTAGATTGGTTTTTCGTTTTTTATTTATTTATTTGTTTACCCTACTGTTTATAGATTGAGGGTTTTGTTTAATAAAAAAAATGTATATATATATTTTTGTTCTCACTGTTCTTCGGATTCCCAAGAACAGGTAAGAGGTTTTGAACTAACGCCATTAACGATTAATTGTTCGTTTGGTATTTTTTTTTCTTTGCTGGCTGGATCTTGTTAAAAAAAAAAAAAAAAAAAAAAAAAAAAAAAAAAAAAAAAAAAAAAAAAAAAAAAAAAAAAAAAACCTCCATTGTTGGCGGCGGAAAGGGGCTGGAACCTGTTATTTTCCGTCCCTTATCGTTTTGTTTTTAGGTTAGGGATGGAAAATAACAGTTAGGTCCCTGGAAAATTTCATATTAGATTCCTAATTTTATGTTTTTTTGTATTAGTCCCTTAATTTTCTGTAATTTCATATTGGTCCCTTAATTTTCTGTAACTTCAGATTAGGTCCTTTAATTTTCTGTAACTTCAGATTAGGTCCCTAAATTTTCTGTAACTTCAGATTAGGTCCCTAAATTTTCTGTAATTTCAGATTAGGCCCTAAATTTTCTGTAATTTCAGATTAGGCCCTAATTTTCTTAACCCAGATTAGGCTTTAATTTCTGTTTTCTTTCGATTAGACCCTGAACTTTATTTATTCAAATATATTTAGTCCTATTTTATAATTTAGTCTCAAATTTAGTGACTTAAAGACTAGATTATAATTTTTTTTGGACTAAATAATTTTAGATTATTAAATATTTAGACAATCAATTCATTTAATTGCAATTGTTTTGTTTAATACAATTAAATGATTTAATTTGTCGACTTGAGATTAAATTTTGGAGTGATTAAGTCCCTATTGTGTTGATATTTGTTAAAATAAATTGATTTGATCAATAAGTCACCAAAGTGACCTCTATTGCTTGAATTGATTTATTTTAGAATATTAGACAGTGTATTAGAATTCGTTGCGGATAGTTAATCGGCCCAAAGGAAGTTGCTATCTGGCTGAGTTTGAATACATGTTTGCAATAAATATGTGATAATTGTTTGATTATTTTCCATGACAGATTATATCGGCCCAAAGGAAGATTTATTATTTGTCAGGACTATGTTATCAATATTTGATTGCTGCATTGAGATACTAATTACAAGTTAATGTTTTACATCCAAAGATGAGAATATTAATGTTGTGTCTGTATCTTATTGCCATTTTTTAATCTCTACTTATGTGAATTGTTCATTGTGGATTGTAAGCTTATACTTATCTATTTGTTTATTTTCTCTGATTCAGCTAACATTCATTTATCCTGATTGTGTCCTAAACTTGAGGGATCAAATTTTGAGTCTTGGAAATCAGATATTATGATCTTTCTGGGCTGTATGGATTTGGATCTTGCATTCAGGATGGACGAACCTGCTCCTCTTACTGATACGAGCACTGATGTTCAAAGGGTTCAGTATGAGAAGTGGGAGCGTTCTAATCGCTTAGGTCTAATGATCATGCAGAAAGGAGTCCGAGAACATGTTCGAGACTCTGTCTCAGCTGAAAAGAACAATGCTCAAAACTATCTTGCCGAGCTGGAGAGGGCTTATGTCAAGAATGACAAAGCCGAAGTGGGAACACTTTTAGGAAAATTAACCTCCATGAAGTTTGCTGGCAATGGTGGTGTTCGGGAGCATATTCTTAGCATGTCTCAGATTGCAAAGAGACTGAAGGCGCTGGGTATGGCTTTACCAGATGACCTTTTAGTCCATATGGTTATGAATTCTCTTCCTTCTCAGTATGGACAAATTAGGACTTCCTATAATTGTCAGCCGAATAAATGGACTCTTAAAGAGCTCATTTCTCATTGTGTTGATGAGGAGGAAAAGATGAATTCTAACAAAGAGAGAGTGCTCATTTGTTTCTTCAGCTGGGAAGGGCAAGAACAAGAAAAGAAAGAGGCCTTTTGCAAAGACTGTTGAAAAGGCTATTGAGAAACCTGCTGCTGCTACTGCTGTAGATCCAGTACAAAAGAAGCCTTATGTGCCAAAATGCTTCTTTTGTGGAAAGACGGATCACTTGAGAAAGGACTGTCCTAAATTTGCTATTTGGCTTGCAAAGAGGGGTAAGTACCTTGTTTTAGTCTGTTGTGAAGTTAATTTAACTTCAGCTCCTAAAAACACTTATTGGATGGATTCTGGTGCTACCGCTCATATAAGTGTTCATTGCTGGGCTGCCTCAACTACAGAAAGCCAACTGACGGTGAAAGATACGTCTATGTAGGAAATGGCGATCTGGTTGAAGTAGAGGCAATTGGACATTTTAGATTATGTTTAAGTACTGGCTATTTTTTGGATCTTATAGATACTTTTGTTATTCCCTCTTTTAGAAGGAATTTGATTTCTGTTTCCTTTTGGACAAATCTGGTTTTCATTGTTCTTTTGGAGACAGTATATTCACTTATCTATGAATTCAAAAGTTTTGGGTACTGGTTGCTTGAATGAATGTGATAATCTATATATGTTAGACATTGATACTAGTTATCATGAATCCCTGCATGTTACTACAAGAGGTACCAAAAGAAAGTTGAATATTGATAACTCAGCTGTACTTTGGCATAGACGTTTGGGTCATTTATCCAAATCGAGAATTGAGCGTCTTGTTTCTGATGGTATCTTAGATACACTTGATTACACAGGTTTGGATTCTTGTATTGAGTGTATTAAAGGAAAACAGACTAAACAAAAGAGACTAGGTGCCATTCGGTCATCCAATGTTTTAGAACTGATTCATACAGATATTTGCGGTCCATTCCATATTGCAACTAGAAATGGCCAAAGATATTTTATATCATTCATTGATGACTATTCTCGTTATGGTTACTTATATCTCATTCATGAAAAATCTGAGTCTTTGGACGTGTTTAAATCTTATAAAGCCGAAGTTGAAAATCAACTAGGAAAGAAGATTAAATCTGTTCGATCTGACCGTGGTGGTGAATATTATGGTAAATATGACGGTTCAGGCGAACAACGTCCAGGACCTTTTGCGCTTTTCCTACAGGAATGTGGAATTATCCCTCAATATACAATGCCTGGTACTCCCAAGCATGAATGGTGTATCTGAGAGACGTAATAGGACTCTTATGGATATGGTAAGGAGTATGATTAGTCATTCTACTTTACCAGAGTCTCTGTGGGGTGAAGCGTTAAAGACAGCAGCTTATCTTCTCAATAGGATTCCATCTAAAGCAGTTGCTAAAACACCTTATGAACTTGGACTGGACGTAAGCCTAGTCTAAAGCATCTTCCATGTTTGGGGATGTCCAGCTGAAGCAAGGCCTTACAAGCCGAATGAAACAAAACTGGACTCCAAAACTATCAGCAGCTACTTTGTTGGATATTCTGAGCGGTCTACGGGATTACAAGTTTTATAATCCTACTTCCAGAACTTTTTTTGAAACGAGAATTGCAACATTTTTTGAGGATGTTGATTTGGAGGGAGAAATAAAGAAAGAAACATTGTCTTTGAAGAGGAACCAAGTAAGGATGATTCGGTTCTCATTCCTTTGTTGTTTCTGATAGCGTACAGACTCCAGTTGCTCCTGTCACTATTCAAGATCCAATTCAAGACAATGCTATTCTTCCTCAAGAACAAATTCAACAACCTCAAGAATTAGAGTCTGTTCAAATGCCTTTGAGGAGATCTACTAGGGAGAGAAGAGATTGCTATTCCAGATGATATATAGGTGTTTCTTCAGGAACATGAGGATACTGTAGACATGATAGATGATGATCCAGTTAGTTTCTATCATGCCATGCAGAGTTCTGACTCTCATAAGTGGATTGAGGCAATGAACGAAGAGTATAAGTCTATGCAAGACAATCAAGTTTGGGATCTTGTTCAATTTACCTGAAGGAAAGAAACCCATTGGTTGCAAATGGATATTTAAAACCAAAAGGGATTCTCAAGGTAATGTGGAGAGATATAAAGCACGTCTTGTAGCAAAAGGCTTTACTCAAAAGGAAGGGAATTGACTATAAGAAACCTTCTCTCCCAGTTTCTTCGAAGGATCTTTTAGGACAATATGGCCTTAGTTGCAATCATTGATCTTGAGCTTCATCAAATGGATGTTAAGACTGCGTTTCTCAATGGCGACATTGATGAAACAATATATATGGTGCAACCAGAAAGTTTTAATTGGAGATCCAAAACATCTGGTATGCAAATTAAAGAAATCCATTTATGGACTCAAGCAAGCTTCTCGTCAATGGTACTTTAATTCAACCAAGTAATTGTCTCGTTTGGCTTTGAGGCAAATGTTGAAAATTGTGTGTACCATAAGTTCAGTGGGAGTAGGTTTATTTTTGGTCTTATATGTGGATGACATACTTCTTGCTACTAATTGTAAAGTGTTGCATGAAACCAAAGTTTTTCTTTCAAAGCATTTTGAGATGAAAGATTTAGGTGAAGCTTCTTTTGTTTTAGGGATTCAGATACATCGAGACCGTTCTCGAGGTATTCTTGGATTATCACAAAAGAGCTATATTGATAAAGTGCTCAAGAGATTTGGTATGCAGAATTCTAGACCATTGGATACCCCTATTGCAAAAGGTGATAAATTTAGTAATCAACAATGTCCAAAGAGTGAACTTGAAATTCAGGAAATGCAAAAGGTTCCTTATGCGTCAGCTGTAGGAAGTCTTATGTATGTTCAAGTTTGTACTCGTCCAGACATTTCTTTTATAGTTGGCATGTTAGGTAGATATCTCAGCAATCCAGGAATGGATCATTGGAAAGCAGCCAAAAGAGTCATGAGATATCTTCAGAGGACTAAGGGACATATGCTCACATATAGGAGATCAGATCAGCTTGAGATCATTGGGTATACTGATTCTGATTTCGCTGGATGCCAAGATAGTAGAAAATCCACATCTGGCTACGTTTTTCTATTGGCTGGCGGTGCTATTTCTTGGAAGAGTGTGAAACAAACTCTAGTGGCAACCTCCACCATGGAAGCTGAATTTGTAGCATCTTATGAGGCATCCAATCAAGCTATTTGGCTGAGAAACCTTGTCACTGGGCTGCGTGTAGTAGGTGGAATAGAAAGACCACTGAAGTTGTATTGTGACAGCAGGTCAGCCGTTTTATTCTCCAACAACAACAGGAGCTCTTCTCGATCAAAACACATTGAGATTAAGTTCTTGGCTGTGAAGGAGAGGGTACAGAGTGGACAGATATCCTTAGAGCATATTGGAACAAACTCTATGATTGCGGATCCGCTTACAAAGGCAGTGATACCGAAAGTTTTCCATGAGCACACCGCTCATATGGGTATCGTTTTGTTTGAGACTGTCTAGTTTTAGTGGGAGTTTGCTCTTTATATACATTATGTTTTTGAATGCTCTATTTTTTTGGATATGTTTTATTATGAAATTTTGTTGAGTACTCATTTTGGTTGATGGTTACACTCTGTATTATTATTATTGTTTTGCTTGATCTCACTTTTGTTGGTGACCAGTTGGAAACAGACATGATGATCACATTACATGTAGTTTTCATGCTACACTTCTATAATGAATCTATGTCATTTAGGGGTATTGGTAATGTAGTTGATGATGAACTTAGTCATGAGATCTATGGCGAATGTTTCTTCAGCTCTTTATCAATATAACTAATGGACGAGATTGTTTTTGGATACCTTGTATGACTGCGTTTGTTGAGCTCATTTTGGTGTATGTATTTTATTTAACATATGTTCGCCCAAGTGGGAGATTGTTGGATTTAATTTTCTATTGTGGGCTTAATATGTAAAATTAAATATGTACAGCAGTCCAATTGTAAAGTCAATTTCAAATGTGGTCTTGATTGTGAATAATTGACTATTGAGGTATCAACTAATTATAGATATTAAGTGTAGAGACCATTATATAATTCCTATTTCGTTAAAGGACCGAAATAGGAATTGTACTAACCCTACAGGTATATAAAGGTCGTGGTCCCCAGAGGAGTTGAATACGATTCAGTTTTACGTTCCTTTCGTATTGCTTCCGCTAAATCGATTCTTCAATTCTCTGGAAGGCTGCAAACCTAATTCTATACATCAAGATCGACGAACAACGATGTCAGGTACGCAACCTTTTCTTATTCAATCTATTTTGTTGAATCTAGTGGTTTGCACGATCTAGGTTATTATTGAATTATTTGAGATTAATTCTTACATGTATTCCAAGATGGAAAAACAAATTCAACATGATAACTGTGGGAATCAAGAATCAGGCTGCAGTATGGAGATGCACAGTAAGAACTAACTTCACCGAACAGTTAACTTGCATTGGTTTTGGTCTTGGGGGGAAGCATCTGTCTTTTCCATATTTACTTATTAGCCGAATCACTTTTCTTTCGTTACTTCCCATTTGTAAGCGAAGTATAGAAAAAAGCTGGTGTACACATTGTTCCTCAATTTCTCTGTTTGCCTTATTTTGCAGAAACTAACACTTGATTGTAGTTTAATTTGATTAAACTACAATTGTTAACTTGATTTTGTTAACTGATTAATCTTCATCATAGCTACAGCAATAGATATTTTTCAATAATTTTATATGCGTATTCAAGAATATCATTTCTAGAGTACCCTTTAACACTACCAAATTTGAAAAATAAAAATATGGACTGTGTCTGTAGGCAATTCGCATATCCATGGTATAATAATTGGCATATCCAAGGTACGCTAACTGAGTTCTTTCATTCCGAAGCTGCCGATCGCATCCAATTGGACTTATTCGGATGCTAGAATTGACAATGAAAAATATATATAGAAAATAAATATAGGGCATGATCAACAAAATTAAAAGTATTTGCCAAATTTCAAAAAAAATAAATTAAAAAAAGAAAATCAAAGATTCAGGCTTTGTTTGGTGATTAAGCCTCTATCATAATCTAGTAGTATGCTCTCAAAAACATTAGAATTAAGAGACTTATCTTCAGCAAACAAAGTTGCCTCACAGAAGATATTTAACATTCTTAATCCAATCTTAGCTAAGAAGTTAGTGGATACAAGTTATGATAGATTAATTGTTTTCCTCTCTACATCGTTGTAGGTTAACCACAGTTTTCTCTAAATTATGAAAATAAAAAAATCAATGGAAGTGATAGGTGTTATTTCTTTAGTATTTTTAATATGGTTTTTATTAGGATTTTCAGTGCTCTTAATTATTTTAATTAGTTTTATTTAGTTTTCTTTATGTTTTTGTTCAAAGCTTCCCTGAATCATAATTCATTTGATCTTAAGGAAATTTATAAGGTTTTGGCATAGAAAAGAGCAAAATAAATCAAAACACTCAGGCTCTACCACGCCATGCCCGTGCACCTCAGCACGCCCGTACTGGATTCAAGAAAAATCAAGTGGACACTCAGACTCTAGCACGCCCAAGAAAAATCAACTAAACTCTCATAATAGGGATTTGATATAGCTTAATTTCTTTTCCAATTTATAATATTAGATTTGTTTTTCTTTATTCAAAGTATAATTTATTATTAAACTTAATACTCTGGATTGATTTATTTCATTAATCACTATCGGGATAAGGGCTTTTGATACGAAAAATGTAATAAATTACACGAGAATAATAACTTGATGCGGAAGCTTTAAGGTTTGATCATGGGGCGTTTTCATAAGTTAACGACCTTAGGTTATGAATTCATAAGCAACCATAAAACTTAATGATTTAATTCATATTGATTGTGCTATTGGAAGATGGATAATTAGACCGGGTTAAAATAACTAACAATACATCTGGAAACGTGTTAATAATTTAGGGTTGTTTCCTCTACTTTGACAATTAAAATTGATTAACGAACTAATAAAATAAATTGGATAGAATTAAGACAAATCCTTAATAGTTTTAAATCCTTGATTCTTTAATCAATAATTGCCCTTGTTTGATTCTTTTTATTATCTTTATTTGTCGAATTTAGTTTCTTAAAATAATTTTTCTAGATCGCCGTTTAAATAATAATAGGTTAATATAATTTTAGAACTTGGTATACAATCCCTCTGGATACAATACTCTTTCATTCTATATTACTTATTGCAATTTCGTACACTTGCGAAAATCACTGTCAGGAGCATTTTGTAAATTAACTATTGTGGAAATGGATAGTGTCAAGAGTGGGTTTTTTTGGATCATATTGTGAGTTTTGGCTCTGTAACACCCGCCACCCAGTCCCGAGAGACCCGACGGCGGATGCCACATTCGGTGCGGAGACACCGTCTTAACTTAACATATAAATCATAAAACTAAAATATGAATTAGAAGTAACTGAGTATTCACAAGTTAGCGAGTAAATTTTTTTTTTTTTTATAATAGTGATTTCATTTCATTTTCCTTGCATTTTTTTTTTTATATACATTGGGAAAATTCCTACAGAAATATTGTAAGAATATCCCTTTAAAAACTGAGCTCGCCAAACATGTGAATACAAAATACTCCCAATTAAACTCTAAACTTTCAACATCTCCAAATAATCTTATAATATAACAACACTTTTATATTTCATAATTGAATAAATCCTCAATAGTATTTTAGATCCATCAATTAATTGCATTCATTATATCTATCAAGTCTTAATGAACTAATCATATCAACTGACTTCAAATATTTCATTCAATCATTTAATAAATCTTATTCTTCTCTCCAAATATATACATCAAAATACTTATAATTACATACTCAATTATATTTCAAAAACATAATATCTGGAAATGTAACAATTATACATGCCATAATTCTTCATATATAAATCTCAATCGACTACTCCCAAATTAGTCACTTCTGCTTTGATACTATTCTTCTAATCTTCAAGTAGCAACAAATCTTCAACCTACGCGTGATAAAAATCGACGCGCTGAGTATAAAACTCAGTGGTGCTCATAATTCACATACTTACCAAGTTGCGATAGCAACTTACTTTAAAACAAATTTCATTAAAATTATTTACAATCATAAATGCATTAAAATTCAACATACATTTCCATTTATAGCAAAACAAATAGCACATATACTAGTAATTAATAACATAAAGAATTTAATTCTTTATACCATAAATCCTTTACTTAAGACATTTTATCATCATAAATACTTGGTTCCTTAAAATAAACTTATAATTATTAACATAAATAATTTAATTCTTTCAAATCATAAATTCATACTTAAACATTATACCAATACATATACTCTTTATTTAATACTATGTATCGAAATATCATGCTTTGAAAATTCATTTGATAACATAATCAGTAATTTCCAAAGTAATGTTTACTAAAATAATATGATCTCATTCGTTTAATTGTATTACAGATATTTTCCATAGGGCTCGCATACACTTAGGAGAAAGAGAAGCATAAAGTTTTCAGAACAGATTCAGAATGGCCTTAGGTCGCCAACAGATTCAAATATAAAGCGCGTCCGCCCTAACAGAACAGAAGACACCACGTGTCTAGCATACGATCATAGCTTCTTATCAGAATGGCATCAAATGCCGAGCATGCTCATCAGATAGAATAAAATCAAATCACGCATCAAATTCACACTAAGTATATTAGAGCCCAAAATCCTTGTTTAATTCTTTTCATACACTTATCAGAAAACTTGTCTTATTCTTTAGTCTTCTTAAATTCATAATGCAAGCTTTACTTTAGAATCATACTTAAACATAATTACTTAACATAGACAATTTCCTTATCATGTGAAATCATACATGTAAGCTTACTTTAGAACTTAAGTAACTCATATACTTAAACATAATTACTCAATATAGGAAATTTATCATAAATTCCTTTTCTTTTAAAACTTTCTTATTCAAAATTCAAAGCACATACACCTTAAATACCCATTTCTTTGTTAAAACTCTAAATATATAAAAGTTATCAAATAATCATATTTATATCATATATATAAAATAATTAAGTAAGCTTTACTACACTAAGGTGGTACCAAGGGGAGGAATTTCCTTCTCCAATCAAGCATGCTAACCACAACTCTTATGTACAAAAGTATCAATTTCAACCTCATCATGCATTATCTAAACCAATTCCACACTTTTTCAATTTATATCCATTTCAACATATCCACTACAACACTTGTTAAACTTATGTCAAGTAAATGCTAAACCACACAAATAATCAAGAGAACTTCATCACACATGATTTATACATACTTTTATCCAAATAAACCTATGATTTAAGACATAGAAAATTTCCAGCATTAATATAATCTTGACCTTTTGCTGGGTTTTTAAGACATAACTTAAGTTCTGTGTCTCCAAATTGAGTGATGTTTGATTCATTAGAAAGCTAAGACAAAATACTACAAATGTTATGAAGGGACCACAGCCCAGATCAATCTTTAAGATGGCAAACAAAAGCTAGGAACACAGGACCAACAGTCTAGACCTGATTCAGCCGAACTAATTTCAATGTTTATCAAATTCCTACTTATCCAAACACTCAAATCAAACCAATCCAAAACCAGAGAAGTATCAAGACACAGGGAAACAACTGTTATGAAGAACTCAGAACATAATATTACCATATAGTGGTCAAAATGGGCACTCAATTCAGTAATGCATGTGGCCCGTCATAACAGAGTTAGTTTAGGGTTTTAGCCATAAGTTGAGCTATAATATCCAATTGGACACAAGAGGATGGGTTGGAAAGCTAAGAAGTAGACCTAAAACTTTCATGAAGGACTCAGACACCAATGGAAAATCAAAAGGATCGAAAAACAGTCCTTAATCACACCCAATAACACTTTGTCCTAATTTCAGCTTACTTAAATCATATACAAGGTAGAGATTTCTACCACATACTCAATACTCATCAAATATCATCTTAAGATCACAAATCCTCAAAGAATAACAAGAAAACTTAAGGCCTTATTCATCAATAGGTTCTGCCACTCTTGGAGGATGAAGAAGAAAATGTTTTCCTCATCAATTCAACATATAAGCATGCTTAGAAATCTCCCAAGAACACATGTATACCACCAAAATTCAATAATCAAATTATTTCATATAAAATTTCCAATTTTCACAAAATAGTATAAACTTCACAAAATCAAAAATTTAAACAAGGTAATAGGATTTATGAAACATTACCTAAACATAGCTCTAACAAGCTTAAATAAGACTCTTGATACCTTAGTTTTCCCTTATCTTTGGTAGGAGTTATCCACCCTTTGTCCTCCAAATTACTTGAAATTATTCACCAAATATCATTTCTCAAGCTTTAATTCAAAGATGATTAATTAGATCAAGTTGAGTGGTGTCAAATTGGTGGATGTAGTGAGATAAGTGAAGAAAACAAAGAGCAGAGAAAGAGAGGCTGCAAGTGTAAAATGAGGAGGGGGGAAAAGAAAGAAAGAAGGTTTCACGTATTAGTATGGATAGGAAGAGGAAGAAAACATGTGTGCTCAAAGACATGGAGTTGACTTAAGGGTAATTTTAATTGGTCCTTTCACCAAATGGGATGGCTAGGATGGAGCAAGGTAATGCAATCTGCATGGCTATCAAATATGGCTGCCACAATGAAAGGCCGGCACAAGGAGGAGGGAGCCGCAGAAAAAGCGGGATAAGGGAAGCCTGGAAAAGAAGGCCGCTAAGGGGCCGTTAATGGAAGATGAACACCAGCGCAAAGGGACGCCAGAAAAAGAAGGGCGCGAAGGGCGGAAGTAAGAGAACAACATAAGTCACTATTCACTAATTGCTCTAAGTTCTCCAAAAAATATTCATTACTTACTTTCTACCCATAAAATAATGTATACATACTCCAAAAATATTAAGAAAATATTAAACATACATAGTAATTTTTCCGGACAAAAATAATATTTATTCTCGGACCGATGATACTATTCACAGACCGGTAACTTACTATTTCAGACACAGAAAAAAATGGGGCGTTACAGGCTCGATCAAACCAAATATTTATTAAAGCAAATAATAGAAATCTCTTGTGCTAGAGATTTTACAATCACAAATAACCAAACCAAAAGAACATAGAAGAGAATTAATCTCCTCCATCAAACTTAATTATAACCTATAGCTATTAACCTTGCTCAAACTTCAGCCTGTCCATCTCTCACCAATAGTGGAGCTTTTTACTTAATCATATATTAATTAAGGATAAACTTCAATTACAGATCTTAAACCCAACTTATGGGTTATCTTATAATCACTAAAACCAGCATCAGAAAAGAGTTTAGCCCATTCTTCCTTGTTTCTTTCTTTACCATTGTGCAACACCATCATCAGCATATCAAAGAAAAGTTGTGTTTCAATTGAGTCATTATTCTGTTTTTGGGTTCCCATCACCATATCTACAATAATCAGCTTTCCTCCTTTTCTGCCCTTAATTGCTTCTTTACATTTTCTTCAATATCTTTATGCATTCTTCATCGCTCCAATCGTGCAAAATCCACTGCTTATAACCAACCATAAGAACCAAAAATTGTTAACAGATACAAAAAGAGGAACAAAAAAAAAAAAAAAATGGCATCAGCCTAATCTGAACAATCTTTTTAACAAAGCTATGGCAAGTGATGCCAGGTTGGTATTGAGTATTATGATAAAAGAATGCAAAGAAGTTTTGATGGGTTGAAGTCATTGACTGATGTTGGAGGGTGAACAGGAACTATGGCTAAAGGCTTAGCTGATGCTTTCCCTATAAAATTTGATTGAATTCATCTCATTGAAGAAGAAGATAACAGATACAAGTGCAGAAGATTACAGATTTCAGATACAAGAGAGGAAAAACAGAGGAAGGTTTTCAACTCACTCAAGAAGAAAAGAAAATCACACACAGAAAACTTGTTACCCAAGATGCTCTATACAGTTACAACTAAAACGTCTCTCTCTTGATTTTTCTGTAACCAACCTGTAACCTCCCACTGTTGTTGTTATAAGTATGAAGAAGATAAACAGTATGTGTTTTGTCATTGCCTTCATTATCCATGCGACACCGTTTTTCCTTTTTATAATCTTTTTCTTTCTTGTATAATGAAACGACGTCGTTGCTTAATACTAGCCATTATTCACAACGGCTTGCTTCCTCTGTTACTGCCTTCTTCAAACCACCATCATCTTCAATCCTCTGTTACCCCACCCCCCCCCCCCCCCCGGCAAGCTGGGCCATGGATGTCAGACATGCCCAGTTTGGACATGAGAAACTTAAAGCGTGAAGGAGAAGAGATTTTGGTATACAAGTCAGCAAGCTGCAAGCTCTGTAGAAATAGGCATAAGATGAACAAGGCCAGAATTAACCTTTTCTCGAATAAAATGGCAATCTATCTCTATATGCTTCGATCGCTCATGAAAGGCAGGATTAGCTGTGAGATAAATTGCTGATTGATTATCACAAAAGAGACTGATGGGTGCAGATAATTATGACCAAGATCGGACAGCAGATAGCTCAACCATTGAAGCTTACATGTTGTGATAGCAAGAGCTCAATATTCAGCTTCTGAAGAAGATCTGGACACAATCACTTGCTTCTTGATTTCCAGCTGATCAAAGAATCTCCCAGGTAAATTGCATAACCTGTTATAGAGCGCCTTGTGTCAGGGCACCCGTCCCAATTAGAGTCACTAAAGGCAGTTAGCTTTGGTGCCGAACTAGCTTTATAGAATAAACCATTACCAGGACTAGATTTAACATATCTAAGAATCTTGAGCAATGCCTGATAATGAGTTGTTCTTGGTGCAGAGAGAAATTGGCTCAAGGTATTGACAGCATAAGTAATATCTGGCCTTGTGGTAGTGAGGTATAATAGCTGCCCCACTAGTTTTCTGTAACTTGTTATATCAGTCAACAAATCACCATCATCTTTGCTGAATTTGGCATTATAATCCATAGGAGAGGAGGAAGACTTAGCACCTAAAACTCCATACTCAGTTAGGAGCTCTAGTGCATACTTTCTCTGACATATGTGAAATCCTGCCTTTGACCTAGCAATTTCCAATCCAAGAAAGTACCTTAGCTTACCAAGATCTTTTATCTTGAATTTGGCATCCAAAGAAGCTTTGACTAAGCTAATCTCAGAAGAATCATTCCCTGCTAGAACAATATCATCTACATATATCAATAAGGCAGTAAATTGTTCCCCTTTTGATTTAGTGAATAGAGAGTGATCTGATTGAGATTGTTGATAGCCAATAGCAACAAGAAAAGTCGTTAACTTATGAAACCATTGTCTACTGGCTTGCTTCAAGCCATATAAACTCTTCTGCAGCTTACAAACTGAACCATCAGGAACCTGTAACCCCAAAGGAGCCTCCATATAAATTTCTTCATGTAAATCCCATGAAGAAAAGCATTGTTTACATCAAGCTGCTCCAAAAACCACCCTTTCATTGTAGCTAAAGCTAAGAGAAGTCTGATAGTTGTAACTTTAGCTACAGGAGAAAAAGTATCAAAGAAGTCCTGGCCCTCAACCTGTGTGTAAACCCTTGGCAACTAGTCTAGCCTTGTGCCTTTCTATAGAACCATCTGACTTCAATTTTGTTTTATACACCCATTTACAGCCAATAGGGACCCTGTTTGGTGGAAGAGGAACCACAGTCCAGGTATTATTTAAAGCCAAGGCTTCAAGCTCCTTATCCATAGCCTCCCTCCATACAAGATGTTTAACGGCTTGTTTATATGTTTTTGGTTCTTGAAGACAAGAAACATTTAAAATAAAATGTTTGTAGGAAGGAGACAACGAGAATAGGTAAGCACTTGGGAACTAGAGTGTTGTGTAGAAGCAATAGGCGTAGTGTGATTATGATATGCCAAATTACAATGGTAATCCTGCAAATATTGAGGGGCTCTCCTTGTCCTTGTGGATCGTCTTGAGCCATCATTCTGCATAAGAGTATCAACTACACCTGTTGCATTGACTGCATCTGCTGCAGGTGATATAGGAACATAGTCTGCATCTGCATATGTGTCATTAAGTTGAGGCAATAATGGTTGAAACTGAGTTGCAGAATAAGGAAAAATAGTTTCGTAGAATATAACATTCTTGAAACCAATAATCCTCTAGTATGCAAATTCAGCATTAAATACCCTTTGGTACCCTCTTTGTAGCCTAAAAACACACACTTTTGAGCTCTAGGCTCTAACTTAGTTCTCCCAGCTTGTAAAGTATTTGCATAACACAAGCTTCCAAAACCTTTAAGATTGAAAGATCTGGCAGGCTATGATAAAGCTTTTCATATGGAGAGCATTCCTGCAATAGGGGAGTTGGAATTCTATTAATGAGATAAGTGGCATGTAGTACAGCAAAATTCCAAAAAATCTTTGGCAAGTTAGCTTGAAACAAAAGACTTCTTGTGACATTGAGTATATGCTGATGCTTTCTTCTACAACTGCATTTTGCTCTAGGGTTTCTGGACAAACAGTTTGATGTAAAATTCCCTCTGCTGCATAATAATCTTTCATCAGAATTCTGCACCATTATCAGATCTGATGCTTTTAACCCTAACAGAGGATTGAAGATGATGGTGGTTTGAAGAAGGCAGTAACAGAGGAAGCAAGCCGCTGTGAATAACGGCTAGTATTAACCAACGAGGTCGTTTCATTATACAAGAAAGAAAAGATTATAAAAAGGAAAAACGGTGTCGCATGGATAATGAAGCAATGACAAAACACATACTGTTTATCTTCTTCATACTTATAACAACAACAGTGGGAGGTTACAGGTTGGTTACGGAAAAATCAAGAGAGAGACGTTTTAGTTGTAACTGTCTAGAGCATCTTGGGTAACAAGTTTTCTGTGTGTGATTTTTCTTTTCTTCTTGAGTGAGTTGAAAACCTTCCTCCCCTCACTTGGATTGCGTCGTTTTTGATCTCCCACATGTCGTTGCTGGTCTTCAAGATGGTGATAACTTGAAATTTGTTGGTGGCAGCATGATTGAGGAGATTCCTCCGACTGATGTCATTTTACTAAAGGCAGAAAAAAGATAGAAATGAACATGCCTTTAGTAAAATGGCATCAGCCGGAGGAATCTCCTCAAACATGCTGCCACCAACAAATTTCAAGTTATCACCATCTTGAAGACCAGCAACGACATGTGGGAGATCAAAAACGACGCAATCCAAGTGAGGGAAAGCATCAGCTAAGCCTTTACCCATAGTTCCTGTTCCACCTCCAACATCAGTCAATGACTTCAACCCATCAAAAACTTCTTTGCATTCTTTTATCATAATACTCATAACCAACCTGGCATCACTTGCCATAGCTTTGTTAAAAAGATTGTTCAGATTAGGATTATCTTCAGCATATTCCCACAATGCCTTTCCATGCGATGTATGAAATGGTGTTTGGTCACCATTCAAGAGCCAAGTGCTTAAATAATGCCATGGTCCTGTTCAAACAGGATCAAGCATGGCTAGCTAGAACGGTGTCACACTCGATGGATTTTCTTTAACAAGAAGCTTCGATGCATTAGTAAGAACATACCCTTCTATTTCTCAGCCATTTTCTTCTATTTTTGCTACAGTAAAAAGCCAGAATGGACTAAAATGCGCATCAGGCGAGGAATGCAATGCGCTTTGGTTGGGTGTATAGATAGGGCATTGATTAGGTCAGAAAGAGTCATGAGCTTGCCATGCTTGTTAATGGCGTCTGGTATTCCTAATTGAATTGCACATTTTAAGGACATGGAATTTCTGAAGTTGAAAATATGGTTCCATATATGAGCTTGAGCTTCAAGTTGCTGATCAGAATCTAGGTTTAGAATTTCTTCAGCCATTTTTATGGGTTTGTTAATGTATTAGGATATGGTTCGTAGAGATATAAATATGATGAGATATGACAATTATATTTATTTATTATATTTATCGAGTGGACTCATGACGTCTGGTGTATTGAACGGTGTGCAACTCTTCTAATCGAATAATATTATATTTATTTTTCCTTTTATTAGGAATTTTCTGTTTTTCTTTTTTCTGTCGCTGTTTCTTTCCCTCTGCGTCCACTCAAAAATCAAAGTCCTATCTTCTTGCACTCCACTAATCTAGGAGATTTTATTTTTTTTATTTTTTTATATTTATATTGAATAAAAACAGTAATTGAATCCATCCCCGTAAGCATAAGACACAAACCATGGGACAGGATTAATACCTCTTGATACTAAAACAAAAACAATAAAAAAAATAATTGTGATTTACTCTTTTTGATATTGTTTTTGAAATTTTCTAATTTATTCTTTTTTTAAATATTATTTCATGCGTTGTTGTATTTGGAAAATATTTACGAGGCTTGCTCATGAATAATTAATTGTCATTTTAAAAAAATTATTTTGTTACTATTTGTTAACGAAAAAGCAGTTATATCAACGTCATATTAGGTAGGCAAATACCATATAAATAAATATATTTATTAAATTAACTTGGTGAATAAGTAATTGTCATTTAAAAATATATTTTTGTTACTATTTTTTTAACGAAAATACAATTATATCCACGTCATATTAGGGGTAACACATTGAGCAGTACCATACAAACAAATACGTTTATTAGATTAGCTTTGTATATAAGTAGATTGATATATAAGTTCAATTGTCAATATTTTTATTCTCTTAAATAATTAATTTTATTCTCACCAAATTAAATCCTTGATTTTATAACAATTAATTTAATTTTAATTTGCATTATTTATCTTTAGTGGGTTGTATTGCTCCTAATTAATCGTACTAAAAAAATTATTAGTTAGACGACAGTGAGTAGCATCACAAATATACATTACAAACTATTTTAAGGGTTTTGTTATTATTATGGCTTATAGTATTTTGATATGATAGAGATACAAATATGATCAAACATGCCTATATAGAGAGATGAGAGTGTGGAGATTTTTTTTATGATAATAAATTATTATGGCTTATAGTATTTGGTGAGGGAGATTTTCTAAGGAGTCCCATATCCCAGTTAACCCCCAATTGATAAGCGTTATCACAATAGCTCGATTGTTTTTCCTTTTTTGCCTAATTACTTTTAGAAACATCGGCAAAATAAAACAAACAATTCTTCAAAATAGTGCAAAACATTGCCTTTTAAAAAACATTGGCACATGAAGCAATTCATGACCTTCACTTGGGATTAAGACCCTTTACGGACTGGGCACTGATCTCATTGCCTGTGAGTATACAACCAAAATTTTTTGTTAATCTTAAATTGCAGGTTGAATGTGATTACCTTACTGTGGTTAAGATGGTTAGAAAGAAGGGGAGGTGCCAGGGAGTTGCCAGGCCGTGGTGGCTAGTGTTCATCGATTGTTGGAAGGAGAGTGGGTTTGCCAAATTTCCCCACGTTTTTCGAGAAGTCAACTGTTGTGCTGACTGGTTGGCTGCTAATGCTTCTCTGTCACAAGATAGAACCCATATCTTGGATTTATGTCCTCCTGCTTTATGTAATTGGCTTGATCATGATTTAAGAAGTGTTGCCTATTGTAGGCGCACTCTGAAGTTCTGATTTCTCATTGTATTACCCCCAAAAAAAAAAAAAAAAAAAATGCTAATCTTAAATTGCATATGAGCAAAACTTACTTTGCAGGCCCTTATTGAAGGAAATGGAATGGAAGACGGTTATTAGAATTATGAAAGACATACCAATTTATGAGCACGTCTAACAAGCTGAAAGTCGTTTTCATTGAGCATTGTAGTTAAGGGTATAAATGAATCGAGTTGAGCTTGATCGTGTGAGGTTCGAAATTCAACTTGAAATTGACGAATCTGAAAATTCTAATTGAGCTTAAATTCAACTTAAAGCTTGAATTCAACTCAAAAAATTTTAAATTTAAGATGGACTTAAGGCTCAAATAAGTCTAAAATAAATATCGTACGTATATATACAAAGCTTGATCAAGTTCGATAATCTTGTATTGCTTATGGGCAAAACTTACTTGCAGGCTTTTTTGAACTTTTTTCCAGCCAAGTTCTAAAACGTCTCGGTTCATTTAAACTTACTAAACAATTACCGCAAATAAATTTAAACTCAAGATTCTACAAAAGTTTACTTCAGCTTCAAAAGAAGTTAAGTTGGAGTGGATCGAACTCCATCAATAATTGTCTGTATACAAAAAGATTCAATTTTTAGACATGCATTTGCAATTTTTGCATTGTTTTTCTTGAATTTGTATTAACATATGAATGTTTGGGTTTGCTGTTTCTTCCAACCAGGAAATAATTGTAATTTGTTCATGAATTGGGTAAACTTATGAAATTCCATTTGTTTTTTTCAGGTCACTTTTGAAGTCCAGAGAAGTTCCAGATCAGAAGCAAGAAAGGAGGAGATGCGAATATGGGAATTACAAGTTTGTGTTTATAACTTTATATTATCCCCTTGTCTTAATTGTGTTGAAGCAGAGAATCCCCTGTTATCAAATCAATTGTGTTAGCTAAATCAAATTTTCACATTCCAAGTGATAAAGTAAAATATTGAAACTTATGTTTGTGTGTGTGTAGTTTAATATTTTTCTCTTTTTAAGTAGGATTGAAGGTTTGATTTTCATGGATGTCGTAAATATTCAGTTTGAGCACTTACCTTTTCGTGGGTTGACTAGATGCGAGCATGATTTAAGTCTTCATCCAGTAGATTAGGATACCTCTAGTTAATAAAAAATAAATAAATAAATAAATAAGAGTAAACTAATTGGTATACCTTGAGCAAAACTGCATCAGCAGGAGGAACAGCCTCAAACATGTCCCCAGCAAGAAAATTCAAATTCTTAATGCCTTGTAAACCAGCAACAACATGGGAAGATCCAAAACAGTACACTTCAAATTTGGAAAGTATTAGCGATAGCCTTGGCCATATTTCCAGTTCCACCTGCAACATCAACCAAAGAATCCAACCCTTCAAATGCCTCCTTACACTGACTATCACCGCCTCACTAATTAAAAAGCTATCACTAGCCATTGCTTCATTAAACAAGTTATTAACCCTAATTTCATGCCCTGCATGTTCCCATAGCGACTCTCCAAATGCAGTTACAAACGGTGTTTGATCATAATCATCTTTAAGCCATGTGCTCATGCAATTACACGGTTCTGTTAGAATAGGATCATCAACAAGAGATATAAAAGGTCTTGAATTTAAAGGAGTGTCTTTTAGAAGAAGACAAGAGGATGGAGTAAGTAAATAGCCATCTTCTTTAAAGAAAAGAAACCAGAATAAACAAGAATTCGCATTAGATGGTGAAGATGGTGAGTTTTAGCAGGCTCAACCTGTAAAGCAGAAACTAGGTCAGAAAGAGGCATGGGTTGGCCGTGGTGGTTGCTAATAGCATCAGGTATGCCTAGTTCAACTGCACATTTTAGAGACATGGACTTTATGAATTGCAGAGAATGTGTCCATGTATGAGACTGAGCTTTGAGTAGCTCATCTATGTTTTCTCTAGTAACCAAAACCATCAACAGTACTTAATTAGTACTAACTATATGATAAGTTGATGCACACACCTTCTAACCTCTCCCTCTCTCTATATATATATTGCCCTGGAGAGTAATTAATACTAGCAGAATTATTGTTAATGGGGTTGGGTTGTGTCTGAATTAATTAATTTTATATGTTAACATGTGTATATTGTTTGAATAGTACTCATGTTTCTCAAGATTTTGCTAGATATGATAAGGACAAGCATTATTTTTCTTCAATAAAACATTGTGTTTTTCTTTTTAGAACGAAATCTACATCGTTTGGAATAAATCACGTATTAATCTTCCAGGCATATAACAGTTGATAGATTTAATAAGGTTATGCGTTTTTGATTTTGTTAATTTATTAATCTTTTTTTTTTTTTTTTCATTGTTACTAGGGAGTTTCCACGTGAACTTTTTTTTTTTTTTATTTCATTTTTGTTGGCAGTTCAATGTATGAATAAATTGTGAATTTCCTGTGGTTGGATAGTTTAGATTAAGTTTGGATAAATTTCTTGTATCAATAGAGGTTGTCAGTGCGACTTTTTCCTCTTCTAAAATTTGGTATTTTGAAACTCTTCTGTGGATATCAATGTAGCAAGGATCCGAAAATAATAAAATTTGGAATAATTTTTTATTATCCTATTTGAAAATGAATTAATTTTTATCCGAAAAATTGATTCCTTCTGCTAAAATCATTTCTTATAAATAATTATTTCATCTGTCTATTGAGAACAATTATTTGAATCTGTAATTGGTAGAAGGTAAAATCGATAGAAATTATTAATTTAATCCACTTAGTATTAAACAATAATGTCAAAATCTTTTTCTTAAAAGCACCTTTCCTAAAATAAAATAAAATACAATAAATTGCAATGTCATTGGAAAAAGAAAATAGTATTTTCATATGCTAAGCTTTATATAGAAAGGTATGAGAAAAAAGAAATTTTGGAAATGTAACTATAAGTTTACGATATTGTCAAAATAATGCTTAATTAAGAGTAAATACAGCACGAGACAACCTATTTCACATATACGGTAATGATATATAATATTAATTAAAGATAAACTTCAATTACACACCTTGAACCCAACACAGGGGTTATCTTATAGTCACTAAAACCAGCATCAAAAAAGAGTTTAGCCCATTCTTTTTGTTTCTTTCTTTACCACTAACCAACACCATCATCAACATGTCAAAGAAAAGCTGAGTTTCAATGCAGTCATTATTCTGTTTGTGGGTCTCCATCACCATATCTATAATAATCAGCTTTCCTCCTTTTCTGCCTTTAATTGCTTCTTTACATTTCTTCAATATCTTTATGCATTCTTCATCACTCCAATCATGCAAAATCCACTATTTATGATCGAAAATAAAATTAAAAAATTGTTAGCAGAATATCAGCGCAGCATGCAGAAGGTTAGACATTCAAAAGCAAGACAACCTTTCATCTAATACCAAGTAAAATAAAGAAAAGATAGAAAAAAGAGAGAGCATAAATTTCAGTACATGCCTTCAGTAAAATTGCATCAGCTGCAGGAGGAATCTCCTCGAACATGTTACCACCAAACGAATTTCAAGTTCTCACCATCTTGAAGACCAGCAACGACATGAGGGAGATCGAAGACAAAGCAATCCAAATGAGGAAATGCATTAGCTAAAGTTTTAGCCACAGTTCCTGTTCCACCTCCAACATCAACCAATGACTTCAACCCATCAACACTTCTTTGCATTCTTTTATCATAATACTCATAACCAACCTAGCATCACTGCCATAGCTTCATTAAAAAAATTGTTGAGCTTAGGATGTTGACCAGCAGATTCCCATAATTCGTTTCCGTGAAATATATGAAATGGGGTTCTATCATCTTTCAAGAACCAAGTGCTTAAATAATGCCATGGTCCTGTTAAAGCAGGATCAAGCATGGCTAGCAAGAACGGTGTCACACTCAATGGATTTTCTTTAACAAGAAGCTTCGATGCATTAGTAAGAACATACCCTTCTATTTCTCGGCCATTTTCTTCTATTTTTGCTACAGCAAAAAAGCCAGAATGGACTAAAATGCGCATCAGGCGAGGAATGCAATGCGCTTTGGTTGGGTGTATAGATAGGGCATTGATTAGGTCAGAAAGAGTCATGAGCTTGCCATGCTTGTTAATGGCGTCTGGTATTCCTAATTGAATTGCACATTTTAAGGACATGGAATTTATGAAGTTGAAAATATGGTTCCATATATGAGCTTGAGCTTCAAGCTGCTGATCAGAATCTAGGTTTAGAATTTCTTCAGCCAAATGAGCCATTTTTATGGGCTGAGGCTAATAGTATTAGGATATGGTAGAAGTACAAATATGATGAACAATCAATCAAATACTTTTAAGTATATATAGAGAGAGTGGTGGGGGATTTCTTCCTTTCTTTCTTTATTATTATTTTTTTTCAAACGCTAATTATTTTATTTTTCCCCCATGCATTAGCATATATTTATTTTATTTTTTCACATTATTCACATTGATGCATGGTAGTTGCCACAAATATTCTGAAGTTAATATAAGAATAATAATATATTAGAAAGTAGAAAATATCCTCATACCTTTTTTACAAAAAAAAATCAATCTTCTTTCCCATGTATTTTTTTCATTAATAGAGATCAATCTTCTTTCCTCATTTGCTAGTATTAATGAAATTTTCTCCCTTTATTGCTATGTTTTAATAAAAATTAAATCCTTCAATTACACATTATTGCACTTAAGGTAGAAAATTACTTTGGTTTAATGGCTAGGTTTAAATATGGGTGAATAATAAATTTTTGATATAGGCTTCAAATTGGTTGCAAGGGTCATACTTTAACTTAGGTGGTCTAGGCTAAATATGAAGTTTTAACAAAGAATGCCTAAATCATCTCTTTATAAATGTAAGCATTTAAAATTTTTATCTCGAACAGAATTTTAATTTATTCTAGGAACGCCAATGTTAAATAAATTTGATTAAACACATCTATATATCATAGATTTCACAAAAAATTAGTGTTTATAATCTTAGAAACAAATAGTTAAATCAAAGAATCGTGTTAAGTCAAAAATTAAAATTTAAGCTGAAAAAAATAATTAGCTTCGAAGAACAACAAAATTCATTGCAAGTTAATGAATTATGATAATTTTTTAAACTTGCTCATATTATTCCAACCATATTAAACTAATGAAATAAACAAACAAAATAAAAAAAATTAAAATTTTAACTAAAATTTTCCTTCCCCAACTTAATCTAGCACATTGTCCCCAATGTGTGCAAAAATAAGATCAATTCCTCAAACTTATCATAAATAATCAATGCAAGGTAAGAAAATAAAATAAAGTAGAAAACATCTTACCACCATTACATTGACAAATACAACAAATGACAAGGAAACAAAGAGTATGGTTTTAATGGCTAAATGCTGAAAATGGGAAAGAATAACATAACACAATAATAATAATAATAACAATAATATAGACCTAATTGTTGAGAAGAAAAAAAAATTGAAATAAAAATAAAGAAAAATCCTAATTAAAAGCAAATAATAAAAACAAATGAACGTAAGTCATTTTTTTTTACTTTTTTTTCTAAAGAAAGAAAAGAAAAAAAAAATTGAATCATTAAAAGCAAATGATTAAAGAAGAAGAAAGAAAAAAAATGTGAACGATAAGTCAAAAAGAAAGGAAGAAAAAAAATGCAAAAGTGGGTAGAGTAGGACCATAAAAAGAAAGAAAGTAAAAAAAAATTAGAGTAAAACAAACAAAAAAGGAAGAAAGAAAAAGTAGGTAGAGTAAAAAATAAATAATAATAATTAAAAGTAAAGTAAAGCTGACCGTGCTGATTGGGAGTGCTAGGTAGCACGGGGGTGCTAGGTAGCACGGGGTGCTGTGTAGCACGAGGGTGCTAGATAGCACGGCCTGGGGTGCTAGAGTCTGACTATGAGTGTACTTTTCTGTGGAGACAGCACGGGGGTGCTAGATAGCACGGCCTGGGGGTGCTAGAGCCTGACTCTTGCAGTTTCAATCAGTTTTTCAAATTTTTTTTTTGACCTGCAATATGAGTATAAAACACCAAAATAAAAGAAAATAATGGTTTAAAGATGGGAGAACAAAATGAAAAATATAAGTAAAAATAAATAAAATAAAATAAAAATTTGCAAAGGAAGAGAAAGAAAATGATGGGTTGCCTTCCATTACTGTTTTGTTTAAAGTCTTTAAACTCGACTTTTGAGAAGTTTATCAAATAACGGCATTCGCCCATAGTATGTATCATGTAGTATCACACATGGGTCTTGGTTGAAAATACCCTCAAGATTGGCTAGTTTGAGAAAATTTATGCTCGTCATACCAACAACATCTTGCTTTGAAGGATGAACTTGGGGAAAAACCTGTATTAGATCATGGAGAACACAATTTATTAAATGTGGTATTATTGGAAAGAAAGGATCTTCTGGTGGTGTATATATAAAGACCATTGATGAGCTCAAATCAATAGTCTCAATTATTTCTTCATCCACCAATATTGCTTTCTGCTTATTTTCATTTAAACTCTCATCCAATGTCCCCTCCAGTTGTACCTCACATTTTTTATGGTCATTAATAATCATATCTGAAAACAAGAAATTGAGATTTAATTCGTCTTCAAAGGAGTTGCATTTTTCACATGTAGGCTTTACTTCTTCTAAATATGCAATTTCCCATGAAGTTTCCTCAGAATTGCACTCCTCATCTCGATATCCATTAATTGCCATGGTTATCAATTCTGCTGCTTGTACCTCCAAATTTTCTATTGCTGTTTGTTGGATTTTAAAGGTCTCACGAGTTTCATTCATAAATTAATGTGAGATTTAGTAAGGGCAGCAATCAAATCCTCTAAATTCTTTTGTTTTTCTTCTTCATATTCAAATTTTGAGGATATTGGTGATTCCAGCCCTGCAATGATTGATCCCAATGCCAACGGTAGTCAAAATCTGCCATATCATTTAACATGTAAAGTATATTTTCATAGCTGCTTTCTATAAGGTGAATACCATTAGCTACCCAATTTCTAGTTTCTTCATTTAATCCACAATAGAATATGTAAGTGAGATATTTATTTATAAAATTATGATAAGGACATTTTTCCAATAATTCATTAAATCTTGCCCAAGCTGCATAAAATGGCTCCAAGTGTTGTTGATTAAATTTGCAACTATTTGTTGATAATACATCTCAAATACTTGCAAAAAAAATGATGAAAAAGAAAATCAACAAAAACAAAGAAAAAAAAATACATATAATATAAACAAATATTTCAATTACGAATAAAACAAAATGTCTAAATTAATAACAAGATAATTCGTATTGATATTGGTATTGCCAATCCCCGGCAACGGAGTCAAAAACTTGACAGCTTATTTCGCAAGTGTACGAATCGCTACAAGTAATATATGATGAGTAAGATATCGTTCCCACGAGGATTGTAATCCAAGTACCAAAATTATGTTATCTTGTTATTATTTAAACGATAATTGAAAGAATTGTTTTATAAATGTAAAATAAACAAGAGTTAAGTAAACAAAAATTGATTAAAGAAATCAAGGAATAGAAACTACTAGGGGTTTTGATTTCACTTAATTCCATCCAATTTATTTCATTAGTTCATTAGTCAATTTAATTATTCAAGTAGGGGAAACAACTCTGAATTCACTAACAAGCTCTTCCGATGTATTGCTAGCTATTTTAATTCCATTAATTACCTATCTTCCAATAGCGCAATTAACTGTGAATTAAATCATTAAGTTATGTAGTTGTTTATGAATTTACAATTTAAGTTTGATAAATCATAAAAACCCCCCATGAGTCAAACTATATAGCTTCCGCATCAAGTTATTATTCTCATGTGTTTTATTAACCTTTTCATATCAAAGATCCTTCTTCCGATAGTGATAATTGAAATAAATCTTTCTAGGGGAAAATTCTACCTAGAAGCACTAGGTTCATTAATAAATCATAACTTGAATAAGGAAAAATAAATCTAATTGCATAAATTGGAAAAGAGACTAAGCTACATCAAACTCCTAGTATAAGAATTTAGTTACACATAGTACTTAAATAAAACTCAATAATACTTGATAAATATTCCATAATCAATAAGAATAATGAAAGAAATAAACAAAATTAACAGTTTAGAAATAAGAACTAGTGATAAATTACTTGGATGGCTTCCTTGAAACTTTGCACAACTCTTGAATACTTAACTTCTAAATAAAAACAAAACTATATACAAAGCTATAAATTGGAAGAAAGAAAGAGGAGATAAGATCAAATAAGTAGGCCCAAGCTAAGAAGAAAAAACAAATGCAAAAAGTAACGTTAAAAATATGAACTTTTGCTTATCGTAATGGCAAGGTAAATGTTATACTTGTTGTGCGGTGCCACTTAATGGGACCCACATTTGAAACAAATAAAAAAAAGAAGAATGGAAAATATGGTAGGACCCACTCGTAGTTGAAAAAGGAAAGAAAGAAATGGGAGATTTCTTGGGTAGGTGACCTGTATTTCAGTGGACGCGTACTTAACGCGTCTACCCTCTCCTATAAATAGGAGATGGCTCAGCCATCTCAACACACACAACCGAGCGAAGAGAGTTTTTGAGAGAGTTTCAGTTTTAGAATTGGGTTCTAAAACTCGGGTAGAGAAATAGTGAGGATAATTTGGGAAACACTTTCGAGTGCCACTATTTTTTATTACTCTCTTTGTAAGCCTACTATTTTTAATAGTGGAAGAATTATTCAGTTTTGTCCCGTGGACGTAGCCCTAACAGTTAAAGGGTGAACCACGTAAATATCTGTGTCATATTTATATTTTTCCGCTGTGTTATTATCGTAATTTTATTGCCGGGACCCTAACAAGTGATATCAGAGCTGAAGGTTTACCGGATCCGTGGATATATTTTGAAAATAAATATACCACGACGACGAGAAAATTACGCCGAGTCCATTGGTGCAGTCCGTTCGGAAAGACGTTGCAGAATCTACTTAGTGATGAATAGTAAAATAGTAACTCAAAGTTGATAGTGAACAGTACTATTGCGTTACTGTTGCTGAGTCCGTTTCAAGTAAGCCCAGCACTATTCACGTATACAATTACTATTCACGAATACAGGTACTGTTTACGTATACTATTACTATTCAGTCATACGGTCACTATTCACGTATACTACTATTCACGTATACGGTTCTGTTGGTGTTAATATCTGCACAAGTCAAAAATGGACGACAAAACAACAGGCACAATGGTTAGACTCAACTCATCAAACTATGCAGTATGGAAGATATTAATGGAAGATCTTCTATGCTGCAAAGATCTCTTTGAAACGATTGAGTTGAAAGGGGTCAGACCAACTTCAATAAATGAAAGCGATTGGAAGTCAATTAACAGAAAAGCAGTCGCAACCATCAGGCAGTTTGTTGAAATGAGCGTCATAAATCATATCGCTCATGAGAAAGATGCCTATTCAATCTGGAAGAAGTTGGAGGATATGTATGAGCGGAAGAATGCCCAAAACAAAGCTTTTTAATTAAAAAGCTTGTAAATCTAAAGTACAGAGACGGCGAAAGTGCTTCAGATCACTTGGGCAAACTTCAAGAAATAGTGAACCAACTGACAACGTCAAAGATAGTGTTTGACGACCAGGTGCAGGCACTATTCTTATTGAGTTCCTTGCCGGACAGTTGGGAGACATTGACTGTTACGCTCAGTAATTTGTCGGAGGGGAATCTGACCTTAACCACAGTTAAGGAAAGCATTCTGAATGAGGAAACCAGACGTAAGGAGAATGCTACGAGTAGCAACTCAGACGCACTCGTTACAGTTACAGAAAGGAGGGGGAGAAGCAGAACAAGATACCCCCAAAATCCAGACAAACGTGACCATTCACGGAGAAGATCCAAGTCAAGAAAAGGAGTCACTTGCTATCATTGTGGCAAGCCCGGTCACATCCAAAGGCACTGCAGAAAGTGGAAGAAGGAACGAGCCAAAGAAAATGATGAGGAAAAAGACGATACGGAGGTAGCTTCAGTAGCTATTGATGCTGACGCACTTGGTGATGGTAGTGCGCTGATTTCTCATGCTGGTCTCAGTGAGTGTTCCACTAGTCAACAATCTCTTTGGATTATTGACTCTGCATGTTCTTATCATATTTCTTCAAAGAAGGAATATTTCTCATCCCTTACCCTCGGAGATTACGGCCATGTCAAGACTTTGAATGGCACATATGTGAAAAATTGCGGCATTGGAACAATATACATCAAAATCAATGCTGGTCATGATCTCTAGTTAGAAGATGTGAGATACACTCCTACAGCAAACTTCAATCTGATCTCAGTTCATTGTCTTGATGAATTGGGCTATGCAAATCTATTTGTTAACAGGACGTGGAAGCTTTCCAAAGGTAATTTGGTGTTCAGTCGAGGAAGAAAGTTCAACACCCTCTACTAGACCCAGGCTAAAGTTTGCACAGGAGTAGTGAATGCAGTTGAAAATTCATCTGCTGAGTTATGGCACAAACGACTTGGGCATTTGAGTGAGAAAGGAATGGAGACTCTCACCAAGAAGAAAATGCTGTCTTTGAAAGGTTTGCCTATTAAAATGTGCTCTGATTGCTTGTCTGGTAAACAACATAGAGTTTCCTTTCAAAGATCTCATTCTCCATCTAGAAAACCTGGTATTCTAGAATTGGTACACACTGATGTTTGCTCAATGGGTGACAAATCCTTGAGTGGTTGCTCATATTATGTTAGCTTTTATTGATGATCATTCTAGAAAGGTGTGGGCTTTTCCAATAAAGTCAAAAGACCAAGTGCTGGATATGTTTAAAGTCTTTCATGTCAGTGTTGAAAGACAAACGGGAAGAAAGTTAAAATGTGTTAGAGCTAATAATGGTGGTGAGTACAGAGGACCGTTTGAAAAGTATTGCTCAGAACACGGCATCAGACTTCAGAAGACAGTTCCCAAAACTCCACAACAGAATGGAGTTGTAGAGAGAATGAACAGGACCATTGTTGAAAGGGTTCGATGCATGCTCTCTCATGCTAAACTTCCGAAAACCTTTTGGGCTGAAGCAATGAATACTGCAGTTTACTTGATCAACCTTTCACCTTCAACCTCCCTCAACGGAGATGTACCAGAAAAGGTGTGGTCAGGGAAAAATATTTCTTACGATCATCTTAGAATATTTGGCTGCAGGGCTTTTGTTCATGTTCCAAAAGATGAAAGATCCAAGCTTGATTCGAAGTCAAAATAGTGTATCTTCTTGGGTTATGGAAATGATGATTTTGGGTACAGATTATGGGATCCAGTTGAAAAGAAGCTCATCAGAAGCAGAGATGTCGTATTCCTGGAAGACCAAACCATTGAAGACTTTGAGAAAAATGAAAAGCCAAAGTCTATCAATGAGTTTCCTGTTAGTCTTGATGCAGAACCTCGTGTAGAACCACAAAATGATGAACCTGTTCAGAATGATGCTGAACCAGCTCCAATAGAAGAACTGCCTCAATTGAGAAGATCTGCGAGAGGCAGGATACCTTCCCAGAGATATTCTCCTAATGAGTATGACTTATTGACTCAAGGGGGAGAACCAGAGAACTACCAGGAGGCAATGGAAGATTGTAAAAAGAATGAGTGGTTGAAAGCCATGCAAGATGAGATGGAGTCCTTGCATGAGAACCAGACTTATGAGTTGGTGAAACTGCCTCAAGGTAAGAAGGCACTGAAGAACAAATGGGTGTTCAGGTTGAAGGCTGAACAGAACAACTCACAACCAAGGTACAAGGCGAGACTGGTTGTGAAGGGATTCGGTCAGAAGAAAGGAGTTGACTTTGAAGAAATTTTCTCACCCGTAGTCAAGATGTCTTCTATCAGAGTTGTGCTCGGATTAGCAGCTAGCCTGAATTTGGAGATCGAGCAACTTGACGTAAAGACTGCTTTCCTCCATGGTGACTTAGAGGAGGAAATTTATATGGAGCAACCAGAAGGATTCAGAGTCAAAGGCAAAGAACACTTGGTGTGTAAATTGCAGAAGAGCTTGTATGGCCTCAAACAAGCTCCCAAACAATGGTACAAAAAGTTTGACTCTTTCATGGTGAATCACGGGTATGAGAAAACTACTTCTGATCATTGTGTATTTGTGAAAAAGTTCACAGAAGGCGACTTTATTATTCTCTTGTTATATGTGGATGATATGCTTATTGTGGGCCAAGATGCTAAGAAAATTGAGAGCTTGAAAAAGGAACTTGGAAAATCCTTTACCATGAAGGATTTGGGATCGGCAAAACAGATACTCGGAATGAAGATCTCCAGAGACAGGAAAAAGAGAAAGTTGTGGCTGTCTCAAGAAAAGTATATCGAGAAAGTTCTCAACAGATTCAACATGAGCAATGCGAAACCAATTAGTACTCCACTTGCAGGTCATTTCAAATTAAGTCTCAGTCAATGTCCTTCAAGTGAGAAAGAAAAAGAAGAACTGAAGAAGATTCCTTATGCATCCGCCGTTGGCAGCTTGATGTACGCCATGGTATGCACAAGACCGGATATTGCTCATGCTGTTGGTGTTGTTAGCCGATTTCTTTCAAATCTAGGTAAAGAACACTAGCATGCAGTAAAGTGGATTCTCAGGTATCTTAAGGGCACTTACAAAATGTGCTTATGTTTTGGTGATAATACACCTGTGTTAGATGGTTACACAGATTCAGATATGGGTGGTGATGTTGATTCGCGCAAATCAACTTCTGGATATCTGATGACTTTTGCAGGAGCAGCAGTTTCTTGGCAATCAAAATTGCAAAAATGTGTTGCACTCTCATCCACTGAGGCAGAATATATCGCCATTACAGAAGCTAGCAAAGAACTCTTGTGGATGAAGAAATTCCTACAAGAATTGGGTGTAGAACAAGAGACGTACATTCTGCTATGTGATAGTCAAAGCGCGATACATCTCAACAAGAATTCGACCTTTCATTCAAGGTCAAAGCACATTGATGTGAGGTATAATTGGATACACGATGCGCTGGAGATGAAGTTATTTCAGATTGAAAAGATTCACACTGATGATAATGGCGCTGATTTGATGACTAAAGCTTTACCTACGGAGAAACTTGTCACTTGCAGAAGATAGCCGGTATGGCTAACGTCCCCACTTGAGTGTGCAGGGGGAGATTTGTTGTGCGGTGCCCACTCAATGGGACCCACATTTGAAACAAATACAAATAAAAAAAAAAGAGAGAAGAATGGAAAACGTGGTAGGACCCACACGTAGTTGAAAAAGGAAAGAAGGAAATGGGAGATTTCTTTGGTAGGTGACCTGTATTTCGGTGGACGCGTAGTTAATGCGTCTACCCTCTCCTATAAATAGGAGATGGCTCAGCCATCTCAATACACACAACCGAGCGAAGAGAGTTTTTGAGAGAGTTTCAGTTTTAGAATTGGGTTCTAAAACTCGGGTAGAGAAAATAGTGAGGATAATTTGGGAAACACTTTCGAGTGCCACTATTTTTGTATTACTCTCTTTGTAAGCCTACTATTTTTAATAGTGGAAGAATTATTCGGTTTTTGTCCCGTGGACGTAGCCCTAACAGTTAAAGGGTGAATCACGTAAATATCTGTGTCATATTTATATTTTTCCGCTGTGTTATTATCGTAATTTTATTGCCGGGACCCTAACAATACTAATGAAATTTATTTATTTATTTGTTTATAAAAAATTGAAGAAAAAAAATTAGGGGGGTATGATGGTCATTTCCTTCCATGTTGACTCACGACACCGTTGTTCATTTTCCGGGAAAGTTTCTAAACAAGCCTATATATCGACCTGCCTTCCTTAGCAGTTAACAGCTTACTGAATGCATTTGCATGAAATTGAAATGTTTTTCTCTCCCAAAAAACGATAAACACCACAACAAAGCTTTTTCTCTCGTATTCTTAGCTCTGTTAATTTGAATCTGCCGTGCGGTACTTTATAAGTTAACGAATTTAAATTATAAATTTTTAAACAAACCATAAAACTTAATTATTTAATTCATGTTTAGTTGCGTTATTAGAAGATATGTAATTAGACTGGGTTAAAAATAGCTAACAATACATCAGGAGAGCTTGTTAGTAATTTTAGAATTGTTTCACTTACTTGAACAATTAAAATTGATTATCAAACTAATAAATAAATTGGATAGAATTAAGTGAAGTCAAAATTCCTAATAGTTTTTAATCATTGATTTATTTTCATCAAATATTTTTGTTTGATTTCTTACTCATTGTTTTATTTTATTTTTCAATCTATTTTCCTTTTTATCATTTAAATAATAGTAGGTAACACAATTTTCGTACTTGGTATACAATTTTCGTGGGACGATATTTTACTCATTCTTTATTACTTGTTTGTGATTTCATATACTTGCGAAAAAGCCTGTCAACGCATGGGTCCTGTGCGGCCCTAGTACACACCTAATTAAACTGGGTTAGAACCTCAATTATTATTATTATTTTTTTTTGTAAATAATATATGTGTGTAATTTCACTTTTGTTTCAACAAGGCTCACTTTTGCTCAAGATTGTGATAAATATTGGGTGAAAATGTTGCTAGATTTGACAAGGATTGCTCAATAGAGGTTGCTAGTATGACTTTTTCCTTTTTTAAAATTTGGTATTTTCAAACTCTTATGTGGATATCAATGTATCCGAAAAGAATAAAATTTGAAATAATTTTTTATTATCCTATTTGAAAATGAATTAATTTTTATCCGAAAAATTGATTTCTTCTGCTAAAATCATTTCTTATTCCTATAAAAATACTCAAGTTATGTCTTTTATTATTTTCTTTATTACTGAATTGGCAAATTTGAAAAAAAAAATATCAATGGTTTTCATCTTCTTTTTTTCCACTTTAGCACGTTTAAGTTTTTGATTTACTTGAATTTAATATCGTGTACTCCTTTTTTTTTTTTTTGTTTTAAATCGTCTGGTATTTAGAGTTCGAATCTTAGACATTACTTATGAAATCCAGCGCCTCATCACACGTGGACTTTTTTTTTATTTCATTGTTGTTGGCAGTTCAATGTACGAATGAATTGTGAATTTCTTATGGTTGGATATTTTAGACTAAGTTTGGATAAATTTCTTGTATGAATAGAGGTTGCTAGTACGACTTTTTTCTTTTTTAAAGTTTGGTATTTTGAAACTCTTCTGTGAATATCAATGTTGCAAGTATCCGAAAAGAATAAAATTTGGAATAATTTTTTATTATCCTATTTGAAAATGAATTTTTTTTTTCCGAAAAATTGATTTCTTCTGCTAAAATCATTTCTTATTCCTATAAAAATACTCAAGTTATGTCCTTTATTATTTTCTTTATTACTGAATTGGCAAATTTGTAAAAAAAATATCAATGGTTTTCATCTTCTTTTTTTTCCAATTTAGCACGTTTAAGTTTTTGATTTACTCAAATTTCATCTTCTTTTTTTCCACTTTAGCGCGTTTAAGTTTTTGATTTACTCAAATTGAATATTATGTACTCCTCTTTTTTTTTTTTTTAAATCGTCTGGCATCTAGAGTTCGAGTCTTAGACATTGCTTATAGGATCCAACGCTTCATTATACTGGACCAATTGGTGGTTGGTTTATATACTCCTCTTTTAATGAAAGGATTTCTAATATTAATTTTTAAAAAATTCAAAAACTTCGATTTAAATTTAATTTTTATTATTAAATTGAAAAAATTACATCATTTAATGTGATATACGTTTTATTATTTTCTTCTCTCTCTTTTCTAAACAAAATCTTAAAGGATTTTAATCTTATCCTTTTCATTCGTGTGTGCAGTGTTCTTAGAAAAATACTATCTAATAGCATAAAAATTCACTTGTAATACGATTTTGCTAATAAAATCTAATGAAATTTTCGTCTACATAATTAAATTATTATATATTATGCTCAATAAAACAATCCATTTGTGTTTAATTAGATGTTCAAATAATGACATTTATAAAATTTTGTAATTTGTAAATTTGAAATTGTGAATGTGATGGCTACAAAAGTCTTACCTAAAAAATAAAATAATTTTTTAATATAAATAATTATTTCATCTGTCTCTTCAAAACAATTATTTCAAACTGTAATTAGTAATATTAAACAATTATTTTAAAACATTCATTGAGTAAATACAGCAAGAGACAACCTCCTCATTGAGTAATATTCACCAACTCGTTAATAACATTTATAGTAAAGCCTCTAAATAGAATTCGACCCCTACTCTCACTTTTCACAAATTGAAACAAACCCACATATTACTCTACCTATTTCACATATATGGTAGTAATACATAATACTAATTAAAGATAAACTTCAATTACAGACCTTAAACCCAACACATGGGTTATCTTATAGTCACCAAAACCAGCATCAAAAAAGAGTTTAGCCCATTCTTTCTTGTTTCTTTCTTTACCACTAACCAACACCATCATCAACATGTCAAAGAAAAGCTGAGTTTCAATGGAGTCATTATTCTGTTTGTGGGTCTCCATCACCATATCTATAATAATCAGCTTTCCTCCTTTTCTGCCCTTAATTGCTTCTTTACATTTCTTCAATATCTTTATGCATTCTTCATCACTCCAATCATGCAAAATCCACTGCTTATGATCGAAAATAAAATTAAAAAATTGTTAGCAGAATATCAGCGCAGCATGCAGGAGGTTAGACATTCAAAAGCAAGATTACCTTTCATCTAATACCAAGTAAAATAAGGAAAAGATAGAAAAAAGAGAGAGCATAAATTTCAGTACATGCCTTCAGTAAAATTGCATCAGCTGCAGGAGGAATCTCCTCGAACATGTTACCACCAACGAATTTCAAGTTCTCACCATCTTGAAGACCAGCAACGACATGGGGGAGATCGAAGACAAAGCAAACCAAGTGAGGAAATGCATTAGCTAAAATTGTAGCCACAGTTCCTGTTCCACCTCCAACATCAACCAATGACTTCAATCCATCAAACACTCCTTTGCATTCTTTTATCATAATACTCATAACCAACCTAGCATCACTTGCCATAGCTTCATTAAAAAAATTGTTGAGCTTAGGATCTTGACCAGCATACTCCCAAAATGTCTTTCCATGAAATGTATAAAATGTCTGTGGATCATCATTCAAGAACCAAGTGCTTAAATAATGCCATGGTCCTGTTGAAACTGGATCAAGCATGGCTAGCAAGAACGGTGCCACACTCGATGGATTTTCTTTAACAAGAAGCTTCGATGCATTAGTAAGAACATACCCTTTTATTTCTCGGCCATTTTCTTCTATTTTTGCTACAGCAAAAAAGCCAGAATGGACTAAAATGCGCATCAGGCGAGGAATGCAATGCGCTTTGGTTGGGTGTATAGATAGGGCATTGATTAGGTCAGAAAGAGTCATGAGCTTGCCATGCTTGTTAATGGCGTCTGGTATTCCTAATTGAATTGCACATTTTAAGGACATGGAATTTATGAAGTTGAAAATATGGTTCCATATATGAGCTTGAGCTTCAAGCTGCTGATCAGAATCTAGGTTTAGAATTTCTTCAGCCAAATGAGCCATTTTTATGGGCTTGAGGCTAATAGTATTAGGATATGGTAGAAGTACAAATATGATGAACAATCAATCAAATACTTTTAAGTATATATAGAGAGAGTGGTGGGGGATTTCTTCCTTTCTTTCTTTATTATTATTTTTTTTCAAACGCTAATTATTTTATTTTTCCCCCATGCATTAGTATATATTTTATTTTATTTTTTTCACATTATTCACATTGATGCGTGGTAGTTGCCACAAATATTCTGAAGTTAATATAAGAATAATAATATATAAGAAAGTAGAAAATATCCTCACACCTTTTTTACAAAAAAAAAAAAAAAAAAAAAAAATCAATCTTCTTTCCCATGTATTTTTTCATGAATAGAATTTCTGATTTAATGATAATCATTTACCAATAAAATCTCTAATTTAATAATAAAAGGGATTAGTTTCTCATTTAACCGTTAAACGGGATGTGAGATGATGCCCTTGATAAAAACTAATAAAAAATTGATTTGGTTTATGATACGATAATTATATATATTTATTTATCTGGTGTATGGCTTCATCCATATAATAAATTAATTCAATAAAGGAAAACACTTACCTATATCCAGTTTATGAACTCACTTATACACTAAATCAATTACAAATAATGTTATACTTTAAATGATAGTATTTTTAATCATACATTAAGAAAAAAAGATAAAAATAATAATATTTTTTTAATTGACTTAGTGTATGGGAACACCCGGATATATTCAAGAAATTTTTTTCAATAAAACCATTTGGCAGTATATGGACCACCGATATATAGAATTGTCAAATTTTCAATCCCAACCAAACAATAAACAGAAATTCATTTCCTTTATTTTCCCACCTCCGATAAAAATAAGAAGAAAAAAAAAATACAATCCAACATCTGAACACACAGCAAGATTCAATCTTAATGCCAACAATTTCATCCAATGGCAACACAATTTCTAATATCAAAACTAGCAAAACCCATCAACAACCACATCTAAAATATAAAAAAAATCAAGAGCTCTTGATTTCGATGTCCATTAAACTCACCTACATGGAAACACGAAGAGCTTTAACTGTGATTAAGTCCCGAGTCGAATTAGACGGTCCTTAATAATAGAGTCCGGATACCTATAGTTTAATATATATATATATATAATCTAACAATAGAACTCCAAATTTTCCTAATAAACCCATGAAAACCAAAAACAATATAGTAAAACAACATTTTCTGAAAAAAAAAAAAACTTTTGATGGATTTGCACTAGAAGTGGACAGGAATCACAAATTAATGGATCCCAATTTTGTAAAATCCAATTAAAATATCCAACTAATAACTCGATATGTAACGCCTTGATTTTTCTGTGTCTAAAATAATAGTTTTACCGGTCTGTAAATAGTACCACCGCTCTGTGAATAGTACCATCAGTTCGGGAATAAGTATTATTTTGGTCCGAAAAAATTACTATCTATGTGTCATATTTTATTTAATATTTTTGGATTATGCATACATGATTTTTATGAGTAGAAAATAAGTAAAGAATATTTTTGGAGAATTTAGATAATTAGTGAATAGTGAATTATGGTGTTATATTAAGTAAGGAAATTTGCGGAATTTTTAAGGATTAAGTTTGAGAATTTTATGAAGATAAATAATATTTTGAAGGAATTTAATTGGAGATTATTTGTAGCCATTAGATGAGATTACTTTTGACTTAATCTTAGCCATCCAATTGTGGGAAAAGACTAAACTACCCTTTAGTTGCTTTATAAGTCAACTTCTCAATTATTGAGCAACACTTTTTCTTTTCTTCTTCTTCTCCGTGTTAACGCCAACTCCCTATTCTTCTTCTCCTTATTTTTTCTTCACCATACACTTAAATTCAATAACAAAGGTCTACAAATATAAATATAGTAAGGTGATATTAATTTAGTTTAAATATCACATTCAAAGATTTGCATAAAGTAAATTCTCATAAAGCATGATGAGATTATATGAACATATCCTGAGATCATATAGTTTATTCTCGTTTAAGATAGTTGGTATGATTAAGAAAATAAGGACTTGATATATATATATAATGAATGTATTTAAGTGATGAATATTAAAATGTTATTGAGTAATTATGTAGTTATGAAATTATAGAAGTGTTATTGTGTTGTTATTGGAGTTTGATGGGGTTTGGAGTTTGAATTTGGGAGTGTTTTGTATTCATATGTTTGGTAACCTCTATTTTTAGGAGAAACTCTTGCAGTTTTTCTGTAGGACTCTCCCAAATCATTTTCAAAACAAAATATTATTACTTGCTAAACTTGTGAATACTAAGTCACTTCTAATTCATAATATGGTTGTATGATTTATATGTAGGTTAGGACGGTGCCTCCGGCACTGAATGTGACATCCACCGTCGGATCTTTCAGGATTGGGCGGCGAGTGTTACACGATATTTTTTACTTCTCATATAAATGACAAGACCAATCAAAGCTACTACTGATGGATTCCTTTACCTTTAACTTATGGGGATCGGCATGGCATATGGTGCCTTTTGTCTCCAGCTATTGTGAAAGTTACAACGCTTAATCGTCTTATCATGCTTTGCAAGTAGTTGACAATGTCATGAACCCACGCACGTAAGAGTACTTAGTTAATGTTACAATTAAAAATATTTGTTATATTTAACCAAAAAAATATATTTGTTTAGAAAATCTACCTTCCTAATCTATATATAATCTTGAAGTAAAAAATAAGCTAACACGTTCTCTCTATTCAACATTCTTATTTATCATTTTTTTATAGATTTTTTACTTTTCTTTTTCATTTTATTATAATTGGATTGGGTTTTAATATTTTTTAAGGTCTCTTTATCCATATAGAATTATTATCTATACTAACAAATTATGATTTGATTGGATTTTAATATTTTTATAAGATCACTTTGTCCATATGGAATTATTATCTATACGAACAAATTATTTAAATTACAAAGTCTAGTTAAAACTTAGCTATCAGATTTAACTCTTACTATATATAAATAATAAAATTAACAACATAAAAAACGTTCATGGCACTGGATTGGATTGCTAATGATCTATATCTCTCTCTACCTTCCTCAATCTTCCACTTACATGTGAATAAAAAATCTTTTCTTTAGTGAGCAATTATTTAGTTGTATATGAAGTGCATGTAGCTTTTTAAAAATATTTTTTTCTTTTAATTCGGTTAAGCGACGGTGAATATGTTGTTTGAATTGGAATAATTTTGTATTGATGTCTTGCCAACTGATTCCATGTACATAATGCAATCAAGTAATTAATTACTAAACATTCCCAAATTTTTGAATATTCTACTAATTAATAAATTGATTATTTCTGTTTCAAAACTTTTCGAAGAAACGAAAGCATAAAGAAAGCAAAATGGAGGGCTTCTTTTATTCCGTCTTGATCTGAATGCAATTCACATGAATATTGGTTTAATTAAAAAAATTTATATGCGTTCTTTTTCCATTGACTAATTTATTAATGCTGTCTTATAAGATACTCTCTCATTTGCTGTATTATTTATTATTAATTATCAAATAAATTAATTGTTAGTTTTGTTTTTTCATTTATCTTCTTGGCCTTCACTAGCTTTTTTTGGAAAGGTTTTTGTCTCATCTAGGTATTCGTTTGAAAGGTAGTCCACGAAATATTAGGTTGTTGAAATTAAGAATCACAACTCATAGGAGGCTTTGAATATCTCCTGTTATTTTGACGTAAAAGAATTTTACTATATCTTTTTGCTAAAGGGAAAAGCATTCTTGCTTTCTGGAACTTTAATATTAATAAATAATTAAAGTATATTTTACTGTTAAATAATTTAATTATACAATAAATAATACATCCATCTATGTATCATCCATTTGAATTGAAAAATTTTATTTGTATGGAATTATCTATGATAAGATAAATCGTTTAAATTATAAACTTTAACTAAAGCCTAAACATTTAATTGAATTGTATACTTATTTAAAATAAATTAATGGCGCTACAATTTCTATAATTTAATAATTTTACAAATAAGATGATAATTTGATAAAGCGGAAAACAGATTTTTAATAATATATTAAATACAACTTAATAAATATAATATACAACGATAAAAAAATTTATAGAAAAAATAGTTCTTTAACTAACTAAATAATTAATAATAGCATTGATATTTTAAATAATAAAAAATTTTCAGTATCTTTTTTAATTTAATATCTAAAAAGTTTTTCAGTTTTTCTCAACAATTTAATAAATAATTAATAATATCATTAATATTACTTCAAATAACTAAAATATTTGTCATTAACTGATTTTCTTCTACAATTCAAATATCAAAATCTAAAAATACTTTTCAAATAAGTTATTTCTAAAAATAAAAGAAGCCTAAATGAAGAAGTTTTGCAGTTTGTCAAGTGGAGTCCTTGTAGGGCTTGTCGCAGTCGGTGAACGACAGGTTAGCTATATGTCACAGATTTCATGACACGCATTACTATAACGAGATTTCATCTAAAAAAAACGATGTCGTTTTTGGCAGAGCGCAGTCAGCTGACAAAGCATATTATAATTATGACACGTGGTTAAAGCGCGCCGTCTGAAAAAACCTTCTGTGTCGAGAAGGCGCGATTGTATGGTGGTTCTCTGCTTGTCTCCTAGTTCATCTTTTATTTCTTTGAGTAACAACGTCGAACGGCTTATGTGCGCTGCAACCAAACAAGTGAAGTGGTCGAAAACGTATAAAGAAGTAATATGATTTTACCAGTGGTAAAGCTAGGAACGCTTGCTCTCAAAACGGTTTGCAAACCCATAGCCAATAGGCTCAAGAAGGAAGCAGGGCTGCACCCCAGGTTCCGTCAGTTCATAATCAGCATTGCACAGGTTCTCTTCTCTTCTATTCGTTTCCCTTCTTGTGCAATTATGTCAATTCTTGATCTGTAAATATTCTGTCTTTATCTATAACTTTGTCGATTTCAGTTTATTTTCCTTTATTAGGCAAACCATCGATTCACAACAACAGTGCAAAGGCGGATTTACGGTCATGCAACTAATGTTGCAATACGTCCTTTGGATGAGGAGAAGGCTGTCCAAGCTGCAGCTGATCTTATTGGGGAACTCTTTGTTTTTACGGTATTTCTCTCTTCCGGTTCCTGTTACTGGTCTAAAATTATATAAAAAAGATTGGATTTTTAGGCATACATTTGCAATTTTGCATTGCTGTTCTTGAATGTGTATCAACATCTAAATGTTTTTGTTTTCTGGTATATAAATTTCATACATTGTTTTTTCCAAGCAGGAATAATTCTAAACTGGTTTTGCATGAATTGGGTAAACTGATGAAATTCCCATTTCTTTCAGGTTGCTGCAGCTGCTGTCACTTTTGAAGTCCAAAGGAGTTCCAGATCAGAAGCAAGAAAGGAGGAGATGCGAATACGGGAATTACAAGTATGTGTTCTTAACTTTATATCATCCCTTGACCCATTGTGTTGCCCTGACATTATATTTTGATTGACATTTTTATACACCTTTCTAATAGAGAAGCTTTGTTTCTGCCCATTATCCATTTTTCGTTGTATTTTTTCTTTATTGCAATTGAGGAAGGAAGGGAGTTGACAGATGGATGGAATATGATAAAGATGATAAGGTATTTAATTCAAGCATTATCCACTTGGTCTCAAAAAATTATATAATCTGTGTAGGCTGCAGGCATGGGTTGCCTGGAATTCTAAAATGTAAAATTTCTAATCATGGAAAATCAAGTTGATGCATTGTCTATTTATTTATTGAATATGCCATTTCCTCACATGGAATGGATCCATCAGAAAGTGGTGCAATTTACTCTACTTGTGTCTATCTAAATTATCTTATCAAATGTTAACTTCAAATGTGTAATAGTGGTTTGGGTACCATCAACTAGGAATTATAAGTGCTTGTCAAACCTTTATCACTTTGGTTTATGCTTCTGTTTGAGCTGTGGAGAATTTTAGTTTATGACCTACCGGTGCTCTTGCCCTTTCTATATGTGTTTTGGTTATGTTATCAGCTGTTAAAAACAAATATCTTCACTCATTAGTCAGGGATTCAGATGTTTTGCTTGCAATTAATATTTGGAAATATACACTTAATGCTCTAGTCTGTTCTTAAGCAAAATGTACTGCTGTTGCAGGAGATGAAACAAAGAGATGAAGAATTAGCGAAGGAAGTTGAACTTCTTAAACGCAAACTCGAAGACCTGGAAAAACTTGTCAAAGGACGAGGACTTGCTGGCCTTTTCAACTCCAGGCATGGCCATGTATTCCAAGATGGAAAAACAAATTCAACATGATAACTGTGGGAATCAAGAATCAGGCTGCAGTATGGAGATGCACAGTAAGAACTAACTTCACCGAACAGTTAACTTGCATTGGTTTTGGTCTTGGGGGGAAGCATCTGTCTTTTCCATATTTACTTATTAGCCGAATCACTTTTCTTTCGTTACTTCCCATTTGTAAGCGAAGTATAGAAAAAAGCTGGTGTACACATTGTTCCTCAATTTCTCTGTTTGCCTTATTTTGCAGAACATCTAACACTTGATTGTAGTTTAATTTGATTAAACTACAATTGTTAACTTGATTATTGTTAACTGATTAATCTTCATCATAGCTACAGCAATAGATATTTTTCAATAATTTTATATGCGTATTCAAGAATATCATTTCTAGAGTACCCTTTAACACTACCAAATTTGAAAAATAAAAATATGGACTGTGTCTGTAGGCAATTCGCATATCCATGGTATAATAATTGGCATATCCAAGGTACGCTAACTGAGTTCTTTCATTCCCGAAGCTGCCGATCGCATCCAATTGGACTTTATTCGGATGCTAGAATTGACAATGAAAAATATATATAGAAAATAAATATAGGGCATTGATCAACAAAATTAAAAGTATTTGCCAAATTTCAAAAAAAATAAATTAAAAAAAGAAAATCAAAGATTCAGGCTTTGTTTGGTGATTAAGCCTCTATCATAATCTAGTAGTATGCTCTCAAAAACATTAGAATTAAGAGACTTATCTTCAGCAAACAAAGTTGCCTCACAGAAGATATATTTAACATTCTTAATCCAATCTTAGCTAAGAAGTTAGTGGATACAAGTTATGATAGATTAATTGTTTTCCTCTCTACATCGTTGTAGGTTAACCACAGTTTTCTCTAAATTATGAAAATAAAAAAATCAATGGAAGTGATAGGTGTTATTTCTTTAGTATTTTTAATATGGTTTTTATTAGGATTTTCAGTGCTCTTAATTATTTTAATTAGTTTTTATTTAGTTTTCTTTATGTTTTTGTTCAAAGCTTCCCTGAATCATAATTCATTTGATCTTAAGGAAATTTATAAGGTTTTGGCATAGAAAAGAGCAAAATAAATCAAAACACTCAGGCTCTACCACGCCATGCCCGTGCACCTCAGCACGCCCGTACTGGATTCAAGAAAAATCAAGTGGACACTCAGACTCTAGCACGCCCAAAAAAAAATCAACTAAACTCTCATACTAGGGATTTGATATAGCTTAATTTTTTTTCCAATTTATAATATTAGATTTGTTTTTCTTTATTCAAAGTATAATTTATTATTAAACTTAATACTCCTGGATTGATTTATTTCATTAATCACTATCGGGATAAGGGCTTTTGATACGAAAAATGTAATAAATTACATTAGAATAATAACTTGATGCGGAAGCTTTAAGGTTTGACTCATGGGGCGTTTTCATAAGTTAACGACCTTAGGTTATGAATTCATAAGCAACCATAAAACTTAATGATTTAATTCATATTTGATTGTGCTATTAGAAGATGGATAATTAGACCGGGTTAAAATAACTAACAATACATCTGGAGAACGTGTTAATAATTTTAGGGTTGTTTCCTCTACTTTGACAATTAAAATTGATTAACGAACTAATAAAATAAATTGGATAGAATTAAGACAAATCCTTAATAGTTTTAAATCCTTGATTCTTTTAATCAATAATTGCCCTTGTTCGATTTCTTTTTATTATCTTTATTTGTCGAATTTAGTTTCTTAAAATAATTTCCCTAGATCGCCGTTTAAATAATAATAGGTTAATATAATTTTGGTACTTAGTATATAATCCCCGTAAATACGATACTCTTCTCATTCTATATTACTTATTGCGATTTCGTAGACTTGCGAAAATCAGCATTTTATAAATTAACTATTGTGGAAATGGATAGTGTCAGAGACGTGGGTTTGGATCATATTGTGAGTTTTGGTTCAATCAAACCAAATATATTAAAGCAAATAATAGAAATCTCTT
>NW_028322477.1:0-65202 GCF_041381405.1 Jatropha curcas | reverse complement strand
TTTGTTAATTTATTTCCATTTCTTTCTTTTTAATTCCTTTTTCTTTCACTTTCTTTCAATTGTAAGAGCCATAAAAGCAAAATGCAAATGTTGAGAATTTTTCCAGCGATGAGCTTTCTTTTACTAGTTTTAGTTCAAGAAACGTCTTCTTTTTCTTTTATGAGACAACAACATAGAAGAGAAATGGAAGTAAAGCTTCAACAGACAGTAGCTATCCTATCTAGTGACATTCAAGTTCCAGAAACCAAACAAGTGATTCATTAGTCATTCCAAGAGATTCAAACAAACATATATATTTTTTCATTTATTTATTTTATGGGTTTCGATTTTCTTAAAGAAATGAAGAATGTTTTATCCAATAGACCAGTTTAGTAGTGACAGTGGTTGTGGTTTTTATTTATTTTTTAATTCTAAGAATACAAAATATCACATTAAAACAATCGTTTCTAGACACAAATTAATATTTTTTTATTTATTTTTTAATGGGTTCAATCTTTCTTTTGTTAAAGAATGGGAGAGTGTTTTATCCAATTGGATATGGAGCAGATCCAATTAGTGCAAAATCATTAAATATACCCCAAACTTTATGCCTTTTAATAATTATACACAAAATCCAACTTAACCTCTCAGTCACTCCAATTGTAACTTTTTCTCACAATTGTACCCTAATTCAAAATTGGTCAAAATCAGTGAATAAAATATATAAAATGTGAGTCTCATAACTCATACTTGAATTAACTTAACCCAAGAAATAAGTTGGCTAAATTACAAATAACCTTAAATTCTGGCGGTTGTAACAATTGCATTCCAAAACAACTTTAATCGTTAGATACCCTAATTTTAACTTTTTATCACAACTGCATCTCGAATTCAAATTATGGCTAATATACTGTCATAATTGCATCTTGAATTCAAATTAGAGGTCAAAATTTAATTACATTTCCATCCTAAATTTAGATTTTATCTTATTTTAATAGGGAACCCTAGATTACTAGAGAAGAAATAATCAAAAGGAGATAAGTTCAAAATAAAGCTCTGCAATGGCTTCAGAATAAAGCAAAGTACTTGTAGTTTCTATTTTTTATTCAATAAATTTGTCTTAATTTATATTTGGATGCTTGGAGGTCTAAGCTTGTTTTTGTGGTACACCATGTTTTCTCGAGTAATCTAGGGTTTACACATCAAAATGAGATTAAATTTTGAACTTAGAGTTTAATTATGATAATATATTTGCCAGAATTTGCTTTATTTCGAATTCATCTCTTATTGATTACTTCTTGTCACAATCCAAAACCGTGGGCCGGACCTGGCACAAGACCCAGGTAAGCTTAAAGCCCCCGAGGACCGTAGTAAGTCAGACTCACAACATCCATTTCTTTAGACCGTCTCTAGGAACAATAAGCTCATAATGCGATGTTGTTAAGCCATATTGTCAATTCGTATCTCTGGCCAGCTTTAACATTTCACATAATTCATAGCTTGAGCATGTATTTTGCATACCATTCACATCGTCCATGATATGGGCAAACTGGTCCAGTAGTACCTTTAGAGGGACAAATAGAACTCCTCAAATTTTCTAAACAGCATATTCACAGTTTTTACATGATAAATTGTGATATAAGACTTCCTAATTGCGGAGCTCAGTAAGTATATGTTGATAGATTTTTATACATAATATTGTATAATCAACTATTATCAAAAACTAGAAATTACTATTACAACTCTGCGAAGAAAGAAGCAGAGCTTATTTGGATCAGCGATTTGTCTACCTCCTGGGAAAAATTTACGAAAGGAGTGAATTTCACAAACTCAGTGAAAACGATCACACAGGATGCATAACACAAGCACATGCCACCATATCAGCATTCATAACTAATATCACCTTCAAGTAATCACATTAAATGGAGATTGGTTAGTGGCATCACAAAACCCCTAAGAAGCCGTCCTCGCATATGGCATGTCCTCTCATACGTGTGCACGAGGGAGCCGATCACCATACATGGCCAACCGCTCTATTCCTCACTTGACCAGTCCTCGGATTGTTTTTCCATTCTCTTTATTTTTCATTACCAATAGGAGGTCACCTTGTGGTTTTGCCATATCATATGTAACGTAATTCATTAGGTGCACACAGGGGTGTCAATCTCCCATACATGGCCAACGGTCCCAGACTGTTCTCACAATCCCATGGTGATCCACTTAATCCCAATTCCACCTGCAAACAAGGCACAGTATAACCACATCGCAAGTAATCCGATCAACTCAAATAATATAGTAAATCGCATAGGAGATCAATAAGCACATTTGAATATAATTATGTAATGTATATAATTATATTAATTCTCATAAGCTTATAATATTATAATTTATATGGTGGAAAATAATGTAAGTAATTGTGTTTTATAATGTATTATTAAAAGAGTAAAGGCTTAATATCATTTGTGTGTGTGTGTGTGTGTGTATATATATTCATAAGATGTGAAATGGTCGATGCATGTATGCCAATGATTGTATGCATCATTTATTTTTACTCATAGTGATAAAAGAAAGAGCAAGTAACTTAGACTCTGACTAGCAGAAGCAGTAGACGAACTCGAACAATCTAGATAAAACATAATTATAAAGGAAACACTACATTATGTAGATGGCTTTCCTTAAATAAGAAATTAAAGAATTAATCTAAATCTTATTGATATTTCTGGCAATATTTCTGCTAAAATAGGACCTTCCATTTATCCAAATATTAACAACATATATTCATCAATTATTTCTCAGATAGCCCATCCATCGGCCAATCAATAATTCCAACATCCAACAGTAAATTTTATAATCAACTCTTAGTTTATAGATTAAAATGACTTGCAATATAATTTCAATAAATCCTCATATATTCCTACTTTATCTCAATATGGGTTACTGTCACGACCCATTTTCATGGGCCGGACCGGCACTAGGGCCCTGGTAAGCTTAAGGCCCCTAAGGCCCGTAGTAAGCCTGAATCACTAAAATTTCACTTTCTCAATATAAATTTCAAACATTCAGCCCATATAAGTATTCAAAACAAATTTCGTAATTATATTATATCTCGGCCTAAATTTAACATCTTAAACATTTCACAGATCGAGCCCAATTTAAAATACATCTCTTTTATAATACGGGCTCACAGAATTATTTCATCTACATTAATACACGACTAAAAGTTTATAAATTCTACAACTGCGGAGTTCATAAGCAGATAGATTCTTGTACATATGGCTACATAATTTAAATAATTGCTAACTCTAAAATTTATTTTCTAGTTCTGCGAGGAAAGAGACAGAGCTTTAACTGGGTTTTAAAGAATCTATTTCCTGAAAAGTTAAACAGAAGACATGTGAGTTTATTAATGAATAATAGTTATTGCACAACACATGCATTCACACAAACGTGCACATGTTTCAATCTAGTCATCCGACTAGTTATATGCTCACGCAGACAGCCACACAAATGGCATCACAACAGCACTCACAATTATTAACATCTTCACATAATCACATTACGTGGAAATTAGTCAGTGGCGTCACCGAAACCTCCAATGAGTCGTCCTTTCACATGGCTCATCCTCTCATAACGTGTGCACCAGGGAGCCGATCCCCCATATCCGGCCAATCGGTCTAATGCTCACTTGACCAGCCCTCTCATTGTTTTCCATTCTCTCTTTTCTTTTCCATACCATCAAGAGGCCACCCTGTGGTTTCGATTAAGATCCATATCATCAGATGCACACGGGGGCGCCAATCTCCCATACGACCAACGGTCTCGTAGACCGCCCTCACAAACCCATGGTGACCCACTTCATCCCAACTCCACACATACAAGGCGTAGCATTATCACAACACAATTAATCAAGTATTGCAATTAAATGCAAGCATAGCAAACAATTAATTAACATGATGCAAACACACAAGTAGACTTTCATAGTTAATTATAATTAAATAGAGAAATAGTAATCAACAACATATTATTATAATAATTGATCCATCGAAAATAAATAAATAACTAAAAATAAATAAATAATAATAATAAATAATAAAATAATTAGAAAACTTTATTAAGTTAAAGAATTAATCTAATAAACTAATTAATTTAATTATTGATTAAGACTAACCTAGGTTCTATCGAAATTTGGGCGGAATCTCCCCTAGAATTTGATCAAACCATAATTCAATAACAAATTTTCAAAGCCCATCCATCGGGCAATTCACATCAACTCATCCCATCCGCCATAACCATAATCATTCATTTAATCTCTTACTCAATTCACACAGTCCATTCATCAGGCAGTCAATCCAAATAACTCATCCTCTTTAGGCTACATACGTCATCCATCACACACACACACACACATATGCACTAGTAACTCCAAACCAACTAATCAACAAGTCATCATAGCCTTCGAGCATATTTCAACGGTATTATTAAGTATTCTATACCTAATTACCAAATAACTATACATTTTATATAAAACTTGATTCGCCATGTCAAATACAGATGCTCTCATTGGTAGTTTCTATATTATACTTACTCGTCTAAGCCTTAGATTTTAATTTCCCTCTAACAATATTTTAATAAAATTCCTAAGTTAACCAACATAAACATTAGCTAAGAATTCTCATTTCAATATCAAATCTTCTAATTATAATTAATATTCATGAAATGTATTTAGCAATATTCAATTTAATTTACTTAAATACTCAATTAAATTCATTAATTAGTTAATTCAGAATTTATACGAAAAATTGCGAATTGAGTCTTAGAGTATACCGATTGAAAACTAAACGACGGATCCACAGTCCACAAGAGGAGAGGAAGATTTTTCCTTTTTGTGCCTCGCCGGCCGGTCGCCGGACTGCTGCCGGCGCCGCGCATGCTGGCCGGAAAAGTTAGAACCGACCAGAATTTAGACACGATCATACCATTCAACTCAAAATCCACTAAGAAGTCCATTTCGATCATTGGTTTAGTGAGATCAACCCTTTAGTTGGCCGAAACGGGCTTGAAAACCGCCCCTCACAGCCGTTCATGGTGGTTCCTCAAAACTCAAGTGAAATCGCAAATCAGTGGAGGGGAAACGTTCATGTGGATGAGAGGAGTCGATTGAAACCACCCCCAGCACTTAAGTCGACGGAAATGACGAGATTTTGCCAGAAAACTCCATCACACGGTGACGCGGCCTTCTAATCGCGATCTCTCTCGATTCAAGCTCTTATCACACGAACCGAGGCCACCGAAGTGATTGTCTCGTCGAGCTCTTAAGCTTAGAGTCCTCACTTGCCAAAAATGATGGCCGTTTGGCCGGAAAACGGGAAGGAGAGGGAGGAGGGGGCTATTGCGCAATGGATGAAGAAGAAGAAGAAGATAAGAAAAACAAAAGAAAGGAAAAATGTAGAGCTTCTGGACCATTCCGATTCGATTCGAATCGATTTAGTGTAATTCAATGATTTGGCTCAATTTGCTTGATTCTCGGGTTTGGTTTGATTTATTTAATTATTTTAGTTATGTTCCTAAACATTTCCTCATTTTACTCAATAATAAAAAAACAATAATAATAATGATATTTTATTTTGGGATAATTAATTTATATAATAGTCACACATATATTTATAATAGATTAGCAACTGGAGTTCCATTTTTTTTTCGAAAATTTTAAGTGTTCTCAAATCGAAAATTCCAATAATATATTTTTTGGCTTGGGCCCAACTCGCAAAATTTGGGCTCGAATTGAGACTATGCTATACTTGTAGACCACACAATCAAATTTTCTGATTTTTGATTAATAAAAAAATTCAAAAGTTTTAAAAATAAAAATTCGAGGTGTTTCAGTTACTTTCTTAACTAGACATCAAGCAATAAATCTTTATATAACTTAATTCATTATCTTCTTAATTCATATAACATAATCCGAATTTTAAAATAACTATTACCCTTCCATCAATCAATTCTCCTTTTCTTAGATTACCTTTTTTTTTTTTTTTTTGGTCTCCAAGATAACTCGTTAAATATTTAATTTATTTCGTTACTTAATTCTTAATCCGTAATGATCACTAGCTTAAGGAACTAATTTCTCCTTAAAGAACGAATATATTTATATAATGAAACTAAGGTCCAAAATGATTTAATTATACTTTCATCCCTTTTTCATTTAATTACTTATACTCCTTACTTATTTTATGGTCAACACATCTTAAATTGATATATAATAAAGTTATGGTCCAATATAATTTCATTTCGCTTCTAATTCTCTTTTTCCTTAAATGTATATATTTCTCAAGATCAAGAATCAACTTGATATGTTTCACTTAATTTATCTAAAACTTATATCATAAATCCACACTTACTAAGATTCTTAATTAATTCATATAACCGCAATTAACATTTGCTTTAATTTGTTAAAGCTTCTAATCCAATCAATATTTGTGGAATATATAGGAAAATACCAAAATTAAATTAGCTAGCAACTAGAAATTAATTAATTTTCTAGAAAATAATCAGAATTGGTTCCAATACCCAAAACACAACACTGTCGGAAATTGCTTGGCCGGAGACAGTGGTTGTGCTCGTCGGAAAGTCAATTGGAGATGGCTGACAGAACTGTCAGTGGCGAGGAAGGGACAAATCGGCTAGCCTCAATGAGTCTCGCCGGAAAACGACAGGACCACGCTGGCGACAGAGGCATAGAAACATTTCTCTGCTGCCTCGTGGGAAGAGGAGAGAGAGGGGAGAGAGAGATCCCTCAAGCTGCGTCGTCAATGGAGAAGAACCGCAATCGACCATTCACACAAAGCTCGCCGGAAAAACAAGAAAAAAGAGAGGAGCGAGCTATCGATCGAAGTCGCAGCTCCTCTTGCTCGCAGCACTGAAACAGAAAGGAAAGGGAGAGAGAAAGAGACCAGCGGCGTTGATGGTGAGTAGGAGATGGCGGCAATTGGTTCAACGCCGGTCAGCCAAGGTGTGGCTGTGAAAAATCAAAGAGAGATAGAGAGATCGGTGCCGCTGAGAGTCAGAGAGGAGGAAAGAAGAAGAAAAATAAAAGAAAGAGAGGTTTCTGGGTTATTCTGGTTCGATTCGAACTGATTTGGTCCAACTCAGCCGTTTAGTTTGGTTTTCATTTGTTTGTAAGATTTTTCATTCCGGTTTGAAGATTTCCAACTGGTTTATAGGTCTGATTTAGTAATAATAAAATATTTGCTTTTTAAATTTCATTATATAATCCCATTGGTTGAAATATAAAAATTAATTTTTAAAATAAAAATCTATAAAATTGAAATTCGAGTTATTTCACTTCTTTTCTAGTAATTTAGGGTTTTGCTCTATTACAATAGATAAAATTTGAATCTAAGGTGAAATTGTAATTGAATGCGACCTCTAATTATAACAATATATTTGCTATAATTTGAATTTGAAGTGTAGTTGTGATAAAGTTAAAATTGGAGTATCTTAGTGGTTTAAGGTTATTTTGGGATGCAATTGTTACGATTGCCCAAGTTTTGAATATTTAATATAATTTAACCAACTCATTGTGTGGGTTAAGTTTAACTCAAATATAAATTGTATGACCCATATTTAATATATTTTATTCACTAATTCTGACCGATTTTAGGTATAATTGTGACAAAAAATTTCAGTGGATGCCTAAGGGGTTAAGTTGGATTCATGATGAAATTATTACAACATACAAAGTTTGAGGTATATTTAATGATTTACCTGCAGTTGGGTTGGGGGCACAAGAGAACTGTGATGCCATCCTAAATGCGATAAACAATGTGTTTTCAATTGTAAAATAGGATTGAGAAAATTCTTTTTTTTTTAATATTTTTTGGGTCCCACAATATGGGTTTGTCTTTTTCATATAAAATTAATGGAAAATCAATATTTTTTGGCCGAAAGGACTACATTTTGAGATGGAAGCAAACATCAAAGATATCCGAATAATTTAGCCAAAATACATGAATGAAATTATTAATTTTGATCAAAAATCAAAGACGGAATAGTAATTTTTTATTTTTTTTCTTTTATTCAACACTCATCACCAATATGACATTTTTTTCTTTTATGTGACACGTCATTGGAACGTGTTTTCAGTTCTTTTTGCGCAAAATTCATAGTTAATATTGAAAAATACAACTCCAACGGTTATAATAGATTCAGTAAATTTGAGGATGCCACAAAGTTAAACGCGTAAATTTCAAGAGCAAATTTATACACGTAGTCATTCAAAGACAGTAAATTAAACTTCTAAGAATGATAGAATAGAAATCAAACCTCTCTTAGCTGGTTTTAGGACAGTTTTTGATATCATCATTTTTATTCTGTCTCAATTTGGCAATCGAAATTAAAACAACTTATTTCAATTTTTTTTTCAGTTTTAACATGCACAAATACTAATTAGTATTGAAAAATACCAAATTAACAAAAGGTCTTGAAATTTTTTTAAGAAAATACATTAAAACAAAAAAAAAAAAACTTGAGAATGTCTTTAGTACCAATTTTTTACAGTTTCATACCAAAACTGTCAATTTTAAACCGAAATCATCACTTCCAATTTCAAGGATCAAAACCAAACTATAGTCACGCAGTTTTGATTATGGTTTAAAAACTGAAGACGGATTTGATTTTGATTTAGAAGCAAACATTGTTCATGTCTACTCTGTACTGACAAAACCTTAATGCAACAATTGAAGTTGGTCGCTACGCCGCGTTGCCATCAAACTCCGTTCCTAATGTTCTTAAGCTAGCAATGAGAAAACCATGACCGAAAATGTTGCTAGTTCTCACACACCGGAAGAAGTTCCTCCGCTTGATGATACTAGGGATCTGTTTGGTTTAGCTATTAATACCAATCCATAACTGATTGTCGGTTGCTAATAACTGATGGAGGTTGGTGTCCTGGTCAATTTTAATAACAATTACAGTTAAAGTCAACAACTGACTACTACGGTAGATTAGGATTTGGATATTGAGATGGAAAGCGAATGTGTACTAACTAGCTTTCATAACTAAGGATTGAGCCTTCTATTCTTGATCCAAGTTCAACGTATTGGCTTGTCATAAAAGGTTTATCGCTTCTAAGATCAAGATTATTTACAGATCAGAGATTTATTAATGATTATAATTATAATTGCAATTCTCAATATCTCTATACTTCTTTGAGTTGTTTTTAACTTTCAGAAGCTTTTAATTCTTTTTTCCGGATTGGGTTTTAATGTTGGAAGCTAAGAAAATTGAAAAAAACAAACAAAAAAAAAAAAAACCCCAATCTGGCTCTAAAATCCCAAAAATTTGAATTATTAGATTCACAAGATTTGGCTACAATTTCTTATCTTTTTAGGAACAGAAATTGCAGCTAAATTTACGGGATATTTTTATTGATTGAACGATTATTCCTTGGGACGAATGCAAATATTAGAGATAAAATAATATATTTACAAAAGGAAAAGAAAAAAAAATTAGTATCATGCAAATCTCAGAGACTAAACAGTAATTACCCTTCTATATATTAAAATTTATAGAACTATTTTACAAGAGTAAAATAATATTAAACTTCATGTAATTAATTCAGAGTAAAATATCTTCTTTTCAAGCTAAACATGTCAAAAGAATTCAATTGGTTGATAAATGAGAAAGAGGAAGATTTCACAACTACATCAATCTTTCAGCTTTACAGTGATACATAGGCATTTTATAAAATTTACTTGCCAATTTTCTAATCCTCTCTGCCTGGTTTGAGGGGGAAAAAACCAGAAATCTACGTCAATTAGAACATTCCTCTCCAGCATAAGATTACTTGAACTCACCTCCCTTCAGTCTCACTTCAAACCAGAAACCTCAATTACTCAAAGATAACCACAAGTAAATTAATCACCGAACATGTTTCCACTTCCATTTTTTTCTCTTTTTTTTTTTTTTTTTTTCTTGATTCCTCTAATCAATCCTCGTATAACTTCTATAACTTCTATAACTTGATGACAATCAATGAAATGATCATATTGATAATCAACAGCTCAGATCTGTATCTACCACGCACAGAATTTACTCTACGAAGAACACGTGGTGGTCTTCGCTTCTCAACAACTGGAATGAGGTCTTCATAAGCTGCATTTTGAAAAAACAGTTAGACCCACAAAGAACAGGTAATGCTGAATGAGCAACGAGCCACAGATTTCATGTACACAACACAATGCTTAGATTTGGTTTGGATCCCCAACACCTACCAGATGAAACCTTAGTTCACAAAACCCCTAAGTTCTGTTTTGACATTGAAGAACATCTGAAAAACAGTCTTAAACCAGTGTGTAGTAGTTTTAGAACTTCAATGACCAAAATATATAAAATTCACTTCAAAAAGTTTAATGACTTCTTAATATACATTCTCACCAAAATGTTTTTCTCAGGCCAAATATATAAATTTACCTGAACTTTCTACTTAACTTTATGACACTTTTAATTTTAAGAGGGTCGTACCTTAAAATTATGAATTTCGAGAACATAGTAAGTGTTAATGATCAATTTTGTAAAATTGAATGTGTCAAACAAATTAATTTCTCAAGTTGAATTTCACAAGTGTAATTTTATAAATTGAAATGTTCAATAGGTCGAAATAAAAGTTGAGGGTGACATAAGATGAAAATAACAAGTTCAGAGGTGAATACATATTCTGCCTGTTTTTCTCAAAAGCAGTCCAAACAGTGGGACTAAGCACACAAGTTACATGGAACTGCTTTTATACCTAGAAATATTCAGTTCATGTGCAAAAAGATACTAACATTTAAGAAGAAATGGATAAAGTAAGAGCACATTGCAAATGGATGAAATCTCAAACACCAATCAGAGGCAGAATGGTTTTACATATATAGAAACTGTTAGAAGTTGATGAGACTTTTAATTCGAAGGTTCATGAATCCAAATAATCAAGTTTATCCTAGATACATTACTTAGATACAATGTATTTTATTAATTAAGTTTTCAAATCTTTTAGTTTTGTGTGGTTGATTTTATTGTAATTTCTTATCAAGAAGCATCCATAAATAGATGTTTGTAAAGAAGCAAACAAATGGCAAATTTCAAGAATTCCTTCTCGTCTTCTACTCTCATCTTCTAAGTTTACTTTTTCATATTTTTCAGTTTCAACAGTGGTATCAGAGCTTTCTTAATCTTTAAGGGCTGTGTAGTTCTTTTTTTTTTTTTTTTTCCTCCATGTCAAGATATAGTTTTTTCTCCAGTTTCTCTGGTGCAGGAGCAATCCTAGTCCTACATCTTCCCCTGCATCATTCTCCGCCAGTGTTTTCTGGAGGAAACTAACAAGTTTGGGCCATCAAAATGAAGGCTTACCTACGAGCAATGTCTCTATGGGAAGTTGTTGAAACGATGAAGAACCACCACCGTTAAGAGAAAATCCAACCATTGCTCAATTGAAGAAACATGAGGAAGATTTAGCAAAAAAACCAAAAGCTTGACTTGCATTCATTCAATAGTCTCTAAAGCAATTTTCTGTAGGATCATGGCATATGAAACACCTAAAGAGGCATGGGACAAGTTGAAAGAAGAATTTGAGGGAAATAAGAGAGTTGAGGCAGTGAAGTTGTTTACTCTCAAAAGGGAGTTTGAAATGTTAAAAATGAAAGAAGGTGAAATGGTGAAAGACGACTCCTCTAGGATTATGCAACTGGTGAATCAGATTAGATTGTTTGGAGAAAAATTTGATGATTCTAAGGTGATCGAAAAAAATTCTGGTTAGATTACCAGAAAGTTTGAAGCCAAAATTTCAGCCATTGAGGATCGTTACTCTCTTGAGTTTAAAGATACCTCTTGCACTATTTCTAATCCTTATGGACGTGAAATAGCTGAAGTCAAGTAGTTGACAATACTTGTCCATTTTGTTTGAAACATGGGAATCATCATGCTCTAAGTTGTAGTTCTAACGAAACATGGTTATAGCATAAGAGATTAGATCATTTCAACCTAAACTCATTAAATTTATGCAAATTCATGGATTGTGCTTGATCCGCCTAAGATTATGTTAGCAGCGTATTTGTGAGTCATTTCAGTTTGGGAAAATGCATAAACAAGCCTTTCCAGTCAATCAGTCTTGGAGAGTGACGAAAAAACTACAGCTAGTTCACACCGGTGTCTGTGGTCCCATGAATATTCCATCTTTAAACCAAAGCAGATTCTTTATTTTGTTCATAGATGATTCTACCAAATTTACATGGGTTGATTTCCTCAGTTGCAAGTTACAAGTTTTTGACATGTTCAAGAATTTCAACGCCATGATTGAGAATCAAAGTGGCGAGTAAGTTGAAGATTCTGAGATCAGATAATGGGAAAGAATGCTGCTCCAAATATTTCACAGTTTTTCTGCAAAGGTCGGGCATAGAGCATCAATTTTCAGTTAGCTATTCTCCTCAACAAAATGGTGTAGCTGAGAGGAAGAATAGGACAGTTGTAGAAATGGCAAGGTGTATGATAGCAGAAAAGAAATTGCGAAAGCAATTTTGGGCTGAAGCAGTTTACTTCAGTATATCTCCTCAACAAATTGCCCACTAGATCTGTGAAAGGAATAACTCCACTTGAGACCTGGCATGAATCAAAACCTTCTCTCAAACATTTAAAGGTTTTATGTTCTGTCTGCTATGTTCATATTCCAAGTATAAAGCGAAGAAAGTTGGATGAAAAAGCAAAAGTGTGTTTGTTTTTGGGGTACGCTGCCACTCCAAAGGGTATAGAGTTTCAATCTCAGCACCAAGAAAGTAGTAACTTGCAGAGATTTGACAGTTGATGAAATGGCAATTTGGGATTGATAAAAAGAAAAAGTTGAGAAGGAATAAATTAAATCTGACTCATCCAATGCAGAAATTGAAAGAACTAGTGAGTTGATATTGCAAAAGAAAATGATCCCGAGTCACTAATCCTTAAAACAAAGTCATTACTAGAGATATATGAAAGTTGCAACATTGCAACTCAAAACCCACTAGTTATCAAGAGGCTGCAATGCATGAAGAATGGAAGCAAGCCATGAAAGAAGAAATTGCAGCGATTGAGAAAATCAAACATGGTTTTCACCCACAACTATGGGGCAGAAATGTGATTGGAGTAAAATGGGTGTTTAGAACGAAGTACAATGCTAATGGCATGGTCAACAAATACAAAGCAAGGTTAGTCGTTAAAAGGCTATGCCCAGTTGGCCGGAGTGGAGTGTGGAGATACATTTGCTCCTGTGTCTAGACATAATATATAAGGTTACTATTAGCACTTGCAGCACAAAACAGATGGAAAGTGTTTCATCTAGATCTGAAGTCTGCTTTTTTGAATGGCTTACTTGACGAGGAGATTTACATTCACCAACCAGAAGGTTTTGTAGTCAACGGAAGTGAAGAAAATTTACAAGCTTAAAAAAGCTTTATATGGTCTCAAACAGGCTCCCAGAGCCTGGTATGAAAGAGTTGACTCTTATTTACTCCTTCAAGGCTTCAGGAGGAGTGAAAATGAGGCTACCCTATACTACAAACATCTTTGTTTTTCCTCTTCATCTTCTTTGTGGTTGACAAAATCAGTTGAATTCATAACCTATATAACAAGTATTAACTTAACATGAAGATTATGTAAATCGGGTATCACTATTAAGAACTTAGAAAAATTGTATACCAAACACATTTTTTTTTAACTGTAATCATGTCAGAATGGAACCTATCTATAAGAGATACCTTAATCTTTACACCATACACAAGATTTTCATGGAGATAAAAATAGGAATTGAGAGTCTTATATTGTTATGTATTCAAACTATACCACTGTAAACATTACATAAAAAGATGAACTCAACCGCATTTTTTGAACTTAATGAAATTATCCATTCAAGTTATTATATAAAGCCATTACTGATGTACATCAAATGAAAGAACACAAACAACAAAAGAAGCACTTGGGACAGTATCAAAATCCAAAAACATGATTACATTCCTACGATAAAGATGTTGCTAGGTCATAAGAACCTGACTGCAGTAGTTCAGGATACAGGGCATGTACATAGCATATTATGATACCCATTATGGAATGGAATCTCTACCTGTCTCTCACTCTTTTCCAGTGACTAATTAACAAAGGAAAATTGTTGTGAATGAAGTTATAATAATTGAAAAAAATGAGTAATGTATGAATCAACCATAGCACCATTTCATAAACAAGGAGGGAAATACATTTCGAAACTGAAAAATTAGATAACATCAGATACATGCTTATACTATGCACAAATTTAATAAAAATATTTTTCATATATTTAATTTGAATTTTGATATTCCACTTTTTAATAATAAATTTATTTTCTAATATGTGTAATAGTAATTTGTAGATAAATAATTCAGGAACTTGTTATATTTCAAACTTGATTAACAAATATACTTAAATATTTTGCAAACTTTAATATACTTAAATATTTTGTAAATTTTAACTATAATTATATTAAACCATTTTTTGTTTTAAATGAACCCCTTGCATAAACTGTCGTAACCACAAATAAACTTTGCATGTATCTGATTTAGCCCCCTAATTGACAGTTACACAAAATTAGATTACAACAACAATAACTTAGACTCACACTAGTTGGGTTCGCCACTTGAATTATTTGTTTGCAATATCAACTGATCAAATTAATATTTAAAATAGCACTACAAAGCAAATTATAAACGGAAAATATTTCTAAGTACCTTTTGGAGAAAAAAATTTCAAAAAGAAGATCTCTAACATCTTTGACATATTAATTTTAAATTATTTGATAAACTAATAAACAGAGCAAAGCATAAGATACGCAATACCAACTAACTAGGGTCTGTTATATGAATCTTTTGTCCATTCTATTCATAGCTATATCCTTACTAATGTTCATGGTAGATCGTTAGCGACAATTCCCTTCAAACAGTTCTAGGTTGACCTCTTCCCTTTTAAGCAGTATCACCACTAAAGTATCACATGTATGAACTGAAACATGTTGGGTTTACATAATACATGACCATCCTATCTCAAACGTCCTTCTCTCATTTTATCTCCTACTTGTAACTTTTATCTAATATGATCATTTTTAATGTCCAACCTTATGTGACCACATATCCATCTTAGCATTCAAATTTCCTCAACATTAATCTTCTGAACATGTTGGTCACTCAATGCTCGGTATTCTCTCCCACATAGCATTGCCGGTCTTACCACCGTCCTATTCAACTTACCTTTCACCTTGTTAGATATCTTCCTAGCGTATGGTACACCTATAGCATTCATCCATTTCATCCATCCTACTTCTATGAAAAATATCATCATCTGTGAGACCCTCCTGGAACATAGAGTCTAGACATTGAATTGTTTGGACTTAGCCACCAACCTACCATCTAATCTAACCTCACTTTCCTGCTTCTTCCTTAAACCAAAATCACAGTCCATGTATTCCATCTTACTTCTGCTTAGCTTAAAATCCTTATATTCAAGAGTCCTCCATAGTTTCAACTATTGATTAATCGTTCACTAGTTTTATCAATCAAGACAATATAATCTATCAATAACATACACTAAGAAACATCCTCTTATGTATTACTAGTTAGCTCATCCATTACTAATAAATATGGGCTCAAAGCAAATCTTAAAGTAGCCCAACTTTCATATGGGCTCAAACGGACCTTCATATGCTTCAATGCCTCCTTGACCTTATTGTGTCTAATTCTACGAGTATACCTAGGGTTTCTATTTGTCACTGAGGCATGAAGGTCCGTGAAGTCCTTGTGGCTTTCATTGAATAACTGATCAAAATAGCACCTCCAACTCTCTTTAATCCCTGTATCTCCTTTTAACACCTAATGGAAATCATCTTTAATGCACTTAACTTGGCTTAAGTCCTGACCCTTTTTCTCTCTCAGCCTTGCAAGCTTGTGCATATCCTTCTCCCCCTCTTTTATTCTCAGCTTTTGGTACAAGTATGCGAATGCTTTATCTCTAATGTGCTAACTGTCTTTTAGCTTCTCTCTTTGCTCTCTTACATTCTTCAGAGGCCTCATCACTAGATGCTTTCGGCAATTTTCTATAGTACTTTCGTTTTGCCTTAATGACTTTTTGTACATTATTATTCCACCACCAAGAATCTTGTACTCGAGGCTCTAACCCTTTAGATACACCTAGCAATTCGCTTGCCACTTTCTTGAGGCAACCCGCCATTGCTTTCCATATGTCCTCCACATTAGATTGTGAAAGATTATATTCATGTAACTAACCCCAACATGGCCAATCAAGCTAGCATGTGCAAGAATTCCACAGCAATCCATCCATCCATTCTGTAATCAACCATTTCAGTTCAACCTCTTCTATTTCTAGATTCCAGCCATCCTCCACCTAACCTGATACCTAAAGCTAATGACGAATAAAAACAAAAGGATAGCATAACTAAGACAAAAGGTGAGAAACATATACAATGCATACGGGTCCTTTATTTTTATAAATGAAAAGTAACAAAAACTGTTTTCTTGGTCTCTGCATGAGATTTGTGAGTTCAGTAATTTGATTTATTTCTTTTTTATTCATTTGTTTATTGGTGAAATATGGGGCAACAGAATTTTAAGCGCATTTCCTTATATCATTTTCCTTTTTGTTTGCTTGCATGGAGATAATAAACAAGAAATTAAAGAAAAGGAGTGAGTTCTTCATCAACTGTATTGTAATTGCAGAAGTTTGTGTAAACTCAGCCATATTTTCCATTTTGGGATTAATTGATGAAACTAATCTCTTAAGGAATTGATTGCATATAATAACAAATAAAAATGCACCAATAGTTTAAGGGCTTATTTGGACTTTATCCCCATAAATTTGTAAGCAAAACTATAGCCAACATAAGAATGTATAGAACATACCCCTTTATATCTCTCCTTGTTCTTCTCCACCTGCAAGTATAATTCTAATTTCTTAGTCAACTTTTGAATAAATGAAAATAAAATATAAAAGTTGTGGAAAAAATCATCAGATATCAACGAAGTCAGACCATTAAGGAAGAAACTACTTAGAAATTATTTAGATTTCATTCTCAAACTTCATGAGTTTAATGAAAATACTTAGAAAATATTTTCTTAAGAAAACACTTTCTTAGAAATAACTTATTTACAGTTATTTGATTGTACATACTTAAAATCAATTATTATCTAGCATTTGCAGTCCACTTTATAGCATAAATTTTTCTTTCAATAAATAATTTATAATTTTTCTACCTAAAAATTGATATGTTATAAAATTTGCAAGAAGAGGGAGCAAACTGTGATTGAAACAGGTGGCTGCTGATGGAAGGGGTGGCGTTTGAGGTTTCCGACAATGGTAGACTAGTAGGTATATGTTTACGTGAGTCTCTTTTTGTAGATTATGAAAGATGTGGAAAATACTTTCCCATTCTGAAAAGTCATTTTTCTAAAAATGGCCAGGTTTCCCTTTGATGAACGCAGTATCCACCGAACAATTTATCCAAGTAACTACTCAAATATTAAAAAAGAGCACAAACTATTCTCGAGAAAAGTTCTTTTTTTTTTTTTTTTTTTGGGGGCAACACAACCAAAGCCTTAATTATCAATAAACAACCCCAAAAATTGTCTTCATGATTATTTCTACAAAAGTGGGGCTAATGTTAAGGGCTGGGGTATTGTTTGCTTCAACTATGAAGAAGATTTGTCAAATGAGCTATCAGTCCCAATAAAACAAAATTTGCATGGTGCAACAGGGTAAAGGGGAAAAGGCTCCAGAAGAAGAGGAACATTGTTTGATTCTCGAAATCATGTACAATGTGATTCAACAGTTGAAGGTGTTACACAGACTTGTGCACCAGCAAGCCAAGGCTAAGTCAGGCCGAGTGATTTCCAACTAGGCCCAAGTCCACCCTACCTCAAATGATGTAAATGTAATTAACTCTCAGCTTATGTACAAGTCGAATTATTTTTTGGGTTGGGACGGATCCCAAGCCCATGAACATATTAAACACTAATCTCCTCTATGTTGTGAGCAGCATTCTGGCAATTATTAAGATGGAAAGAGTAGACTGACATCACACCTCAATGTTTCAAACTTCAAGTATGGAAAAGCCAATCATATAGGTTCTTAATGCTTAATGAAACAGAATTTGCATCTTGCAGGAGGCAAATGAAGAAGAATCACCATTAGAAGATTGCAAGGAAAATTGCATTTATGTTTTGCATTAAAGCATGCCTTAAGGATGGAGGAGTTGATTAGCAAAACCTTCTCCTCGATATTTGAAACTTTGGTTACAAACAGACATAGTAATTAAAGGCGCAAAGGGCTGCTGTAGCCTAGGCACTAACCTCCAGAGGAAGGCGCGCGCCTAAGCGAATTGAAGCGCCAAAAAAAAAAAAAAGAATAAAATACATAAATCTGAAAAATATATTTTAAGATATCAATCAAAAAAAAGGCGAAAAAAAGTAGAAGACATGGAAACACACATAAATCCGGAAAAAATGGCAATTTGATATGTAATATTTTGAGATATTAGAGTTTAGGCAGAAAAGAGTATAATCAAAAAAAATGAAAACAAGAAAAGAAATAGAAAGCAAATATAGGTAGAAAAATTGAAAGAGTTATATCTGGATGGAATGGGGCTAAAGACTAGATTGCAAGAAGTGACTGCTAGATGAAGGAGTGGAGGTTGGATCACAAACCACATCACCGGCTTTTGTGTTGCATTTTATTTCTTATATATATATATATATATATATATATATATAAGAAATAAAAAAAAAATAAAAAAAAAAACCCTAGGTAACTTGTTCTAGAAAACAAAAAATAGAAAGGCGCGCCTTTCTCAAGCCTTAGGAGCAAAAAAGACGCAAAAAGGTGCATGCATCTACCCAGAGGCAATAGCCTGAGTGAAGTTGCCCACCTCAGGACTGTTGAGGCACAAGCCCTTGAGCCTTAAGTAAGGGCGTGCCTCTCTAATAACTATGCAGACAGAAGCCAATCAATCTATGGTGGAAATTGCACATGTGAGGTACCAACATCCATAGGCAAATGCTTCAACTTTCCAACAAAACTACATCCTTAATGGCTTAGGCAAATAACTCAACTGTTCCAAAAACTAATTATTTGCAATTAATGTCCTTCTTGATTGAAATTCAGTCCTTCACTAACATAAGTGAATGGAGAGAACACGTCTACACCTTTTTAGTTACAATAAAAATAATACCTTTTTGAGTTGAAAAAATGTGTTGGACACTAAGAAGAATGAAGAAAGAAGGCGTAAATAGCAACTGCAATGAGGTAATGGAGCATTTTGATAGGAAATACTACAAAATTTACAGCAAAAAGCTACAAGACATCTAAGCAGAAAAAGCAAAATAGCAAGCTGGAAGGTCAAAAAAGCAGAATCAGCAACTAGAAGCAACAAATTGGCAGTCAAAAAAGCCAAAACAGCTAGCTTTCAGTTACAAAAAGTACTGGAATTGGTTCCCCCAAGAGAAATAAGCACAAAAATAAGGAACTTCACATGAAGTGATGTTGAGAAGAAAATATAAGATGATTTTGCTTCAAATAACTTGTAACAAATCATAAAAAAAATGGTTGTGCTACTTACTGCAATAAAGATGCTACAAGTGTGATTCATTGGTCCCACATGAATCAAATTCCTCGAAAAAGAGCAACTAACTCATTTTTATGGAGTTGACTAACAGATAGTGAAAGAGTGTACCAACTACAATTTCCAAAGCAGCTCTAGATATATTTGTCAAAATGAGAACCAAATTGAGAATCCAAATCCTCATTTTTCAAATTGCAAATCAAGAATTAAATCATACTATTCAATGTAAATTCTCAAAAGCTGAATTATCATACTTGAAAGAATAAATAATAAAGAAAAGGGATGATGAGTTAAATTAGAAAGTCAAAAAAATATGCATCTAAAACATCACAACATTACAATAAATTATTTGGGGGTGGTTGCCGGTAAAATGGAAGTTAAATTTGGAGGTTTGAACTTATTGTCTTATGGACTAGAATAAGGAAAGAATCAATTGAGCTGATTGATTAGCCTGATTCTCTGCCAATTTGCTCAATCTAGGAACATTTTCATTTTCCCAATAGATTCAAATTGCTACAGTGAAAAAATAAATCCAATCATGGGATTCGACAAATATAAAAATCTAATAGTGGCTCTGAATGCAAGAGTTTATACGTACAAAATGGGGAAAAATAGAAGGGACAAAGGAATAACTTTACTGTACAAGATGTTGAATTTAAATTGCCTCTAGCTAATGTTGAAGAGACGAACTTTCTCATTCCAAGTTCAAAGGAAGCTTTAAAGAGTTATCATCGCTATCAACAACTGATAATGCAAAATTTAGTTTGCATCCAATTTTCAATTTTCAATAATAAGAATGCACTAATATATATCATCTATTTGCTACTTACTATAACATTTTAAGCTCATTGTTGAGTTTTCTCTAGCCTATGGAAAATGATACAGATGACAATAAAATCAAGAAAAAAAGAATCTTTAGACTTGGGTGGTATTTGATAGAGTGTTAAAAATTTAAGAACTGAATTTCAAGCATTTACTGAATAGAAATGCAGAATTCCCAAATTACTAAATTGTTTAGAAGACAAAGTTTTGGTTGTAATGAATTCAAATTTTAATTTAAATTTTTTGACTTCTCAGATTAAATGAATTTTAGCTTAATCGAAACTTTTAGGTAACATGTAGATAAGCATTATCAAATAATTTAAAACCAAAATGTCATGGAAATTTTACATTAAGATAATATCAAACACCACCTTAAAAACTTAAGAGTTATGGTCTAGATATCACACATTGAGCTTCTTTTGGAAGAACATTTAGTGGAGTCTTACAAAGTCATACATTCATGATTGTATCAAACAACAACAACTAAGACTTAATCCTAAACTATTTTGGGTCAGCTATATGAATCCTTTTCCGCTCCAGCCTATTAATCCCAAGTTCGCACTAATGTCAAGAAGTACTAAATTTTTTTGAAACAACTTTCCTCGATTTGGTTCTAGGTTTACCTCTACTCCCTTTTAGCACCCTCCATCATCAATGTAACACACTTATAAACCAGAGGACATGGAAGCCTACTAGGACATGACCAACCCATATCAGACATCCTTCCTCTGTTCTTATCTCCAACTTATGCTATTTGCACCTTTTGTCGAATGTGGTTATTTATAATCTTTTACAATACTTATCTGCCCAGAAATCCATCTCAACCTCCTCATTTGTACAATATTTATCTTGTTAATACGTTGGACATTTGAAGTCCAACTTCACTCCCACATAACATCGTAGATCTCACCATTATTCCATAGGACTTGCCCTTTGTTAGATATCTTTCTATCACATAGCACATCGTAGCAATCCTCCATTACATCCATCCAATTTTAGTTTAGAGGATTACATCTTCATATGGCATTCCACAATTCTGAAAAACACAGCACAAATATCTGAATTGCTTATCTTTGGGTACCATAAAACCATCCAATCTCAACACCTCATTCTTCTCACTAAGGCCAAACTCGTAGTGCTTGTATTTTATCTTACTTTTGTTTAACCTAAAACCTTTCCTCTCAAAAGTGCTTCTCCATGGTTCAACTTTTGATTTACTTTCTCAATAGTTTCATCCATTAGGAGAATATTTTCTGCAGATAACATTTAACATGGAACATCTTGTGTAATATTAGTTATCTCATTCATAACTAGAGTAAACAAGTAAGACTCAAGGCAAATCCCGGTCTTGCAGTTATGAACTCTTTCCCCTCCCATTGTTCTCACACTTGTCACTACATCTTCATATATCCTTAATGATATTTATATATTTACTCGAACTACTTTTTCTCCAATACCCTCCAAAATTTTAATTTCTAGCATTTGCCAAAATGGCTCTGTGACATTCTGACCTGGCAAAGTGATCCTAAAAGGGCGGGTAGAGCAAAGCTCCTAGCTAGCTTTTAGGATCGCAGGCTAACTATGGGTAGTGGAATGCAGGACACAGGAATGAATCGGATTATATATCGAACAAGGAAAAACTAATCATCAGAGACGCCTTTTGGTGGAATGGCTTGGAGAGTTGGAAGAACTCTACGGTTAAGCATACTCGCTTTACGGAAATTCTAGGATAGGTGACCTCCTGGGAAGTTCCCCATTTCACCTGCGGGACAAAACCTTGCAGGTCTTACCAATCCAGTATGGGATGGAACTGGCTTGATCCAAAGCGGATAATTCCTCTAGTGGTTGCAGTCAGGCGTGACAATTGGCATCAGAGCCGGACCACCTCCAGTAGATGTATGGTTCGAGGACGAACCACGCGGAAGCTGGTAGGCCTGTGACATCCCGACCTGGCAAAACAATCCTAAGAGGGCGGGTAGAGCAAAGCTCCTGGCTAGCTTCTAGGATAGCAAGCTAGCTATGAGTGGTGGAATGCGGGACACAGAAATAAATCAGATCATATATCGAAAAGGAGAAAACTAATCATCAGAAGTGTCTTTTGGTAGAATGGCTTGAAGAGTTGAAAGAACTCTAAGGTTAAGCGTGCTCACTTAACGGAAATCCTAAAATGGGTGACCTCCTGGGAAGTTTTTCATTTCACCTGCGGGACAAAACCGTGCTTGATCCAAAGCGAGCAATTCCTCTAGTGGTTGAAATCGGGCGTGACGGGCTTAATTGGAGGTCTTTGGAACTTATTATTATCCTTGTGGAAAGCATTAATCCTTTTGCCAAAATGGCTTAATTTCTTCATTGTTTGGGCGTTAAAATGGGAAGGGAAAATAATAGAATCCAGAGAAATTGTGCTTCTCGATATCCCTTTAAAAAGTCGTGTTTTATTTCCTCCCATTTCAAAAGGGAATAAGAAGAAATAAGTCAAATGGATTTTCTAGTTTCTACTATACCATTCAAATATGAAAGAAACAAAAGGAGTACATATACAAATACAAGTAAATTTAACTTCCTTTAATGAGACCAAAACATCTTAAAGAGAAACTTAATTTCATTTCTTTTCATTTCTTTGCCCTTACATTTTTTAGTACCCAAACCAAATGTCAATTTTCCCACAAGCAATCCAAACTGGAGAAGAGTTGGGACCAGTTGTATGAGCCCAATATCTTAAAAGTTTTGGATCTCTAAGTGTATCAATTATAGTTTTAAAGTTGCACTTCAGGTGCAAGGCACTATAGGCAAAGCCCCTCGCACCTCAAATCCTAAGATACAAGCAATGTCATTGAGGTGTAGCTTGCTACTTCTTCACTTTAAGGCCAAAAGAGGTGGGACAAAGGAAATAGCAAATTATGACAATTAATTGAAATAAATCATGTCTTCAATCCTCCTCAATTTTAAGATGATTACCATATGTGTTATATGTGTTACCATATACATACAACATACAAACATATCTTAGGATGTTTAACATATATTTAGAAAACAAAACTAGCTTTATAACCATCCTTCCATAGCCAATCAAGAACCTCAAAAACACATTCTTCAATTACAATTGTTTTTCAGCTCAATTCTTTAGAGCCTAACATACAAAAGTACTCTAAACTTTTTTATTTGTTATCACTCCAAAATTACCTTTGTCTCCTGGGCACCATTGTTTTGAAACTTAGATATTTTAGCACCCCAAAATGAAATTAGGGTTAGGGTTTTATGCGGCCCATTTGACCACCTTAACTAACTTAACCCACATACTTTAAAAAATTTTGCAAAATGCAAGTAATCACATTACTACTAGCTTGCACGTGCAAAAATTACTACTACTAGTCATATCACAGATCCTCACTAATCATCCAAAAAGATAAAAAAAAGAAGATCCCCAAACAAAACAAATCCACAACCGAATAAGCAAAGGCTCTTTTTCATCTTCTACAACGAGTAATCCTAGAAGAGCCTCTGGTATAAGGGTTATTACTAGTTCTAGATTTGAATCAATTATGAGTATAATAAGATCTACATGACCATGGAGGGCAAGGAATTCTATTAGCCGCCAGAGCCCCACAAGAGAGATAATAATGAACTCTTCTCCAAAACAAAGATCTATGATCACCTCTCTCACATTTTCTTTGTCACTATCTAAATCTATCAATCCATTATCAAACTCACCTTTCTCTTACAAATCATTGTACATAGTCAGCCATTATCTTCAATCCTTTATCATCCACTTGAGCTTTGATTCTTAAACTAAGAGTAAGAAAAATGGAAAACAAAAAGAGAGAGTTTAGAGATCGCCATCAGAGAGAGACATTTGAAACTAAATTAAGCTAGAGAGAGGCTTAATTATTTTAATGGTCACTCTTTGAGTGATGGAAAGGGAATAGAAAAAGTAGGCATAAGAGGTAACATGGAGATGCAGTTTTTTACAACTACGCGCTATAAATTAAATATAAGATGCTAGGTAAAAATTGCTTACTCTCATCACTAAGATTATTTAGGTTCAATTACAGTCTAAGCTACCATTACTATGTAGAGAAGCTTCAATGGCGATGAGTTTGACAGCAGGGAGAAGAAGACTATCGAGATTGATAGGGTGATGTCAAGCTGAAGTGGGCAATGCCAGGCTGAAGAGAGAGAAATTTTGATTTGGGTTTCGAACAAAATGGTGCATATTGATTTATTTTGTCCTTGGTTAACTTAACCCAATGCAGTCAAGTGGGGCCACATAAATATTTTTTTTATTTTAAACCCCAACCTTAATCTCATTTGGGCTGCTAATATATCTAAGTGCCAAAAATGGAATGCCCAGGACACAAAGGTCATTTTAGAGTGATATTGCACTAGGTTGATGAGTTAAAAGGTATTTTTGTATGTTAGGCCAATTCTTTACCCTATCAGTATTATGGATTATTCTAATTTACTTGAATTAGGATCATGGGTTAAAAATATAATTCTATTTTGTTTGGCTTTCAAAATTATTACTATTGTTTTATGTTGTTATAATTAAACTCATCTTGTATATGATTATATGCTTTCTCATACGGTACACCTTATGCCACTCAGGTGTTCTAGTGCCATGGCTTTGCCTATTGCAGCTTTAATAATTATGCTACAAATACTCATACTGTAACTTGTTAATCAACTTTCCAGTCTTAAAAATTTCGTCAATTTGTTGTTTCTTGTACTGAGTATTGCTCAAAGAAGTTAATGTCCCCCTCCCCCACCATTTTCACCAATAATGGACCCAACTGTATAACAAAATAAGAACAAATGCACCATCTAAGGGCGACTGCAAATTCCGAAATCAAAGAAAAATATTTACCTCTTCCTTTAATAGCCGGGTATTCTCCTCCTCAAGTTCTCTGACCAAAGACTCCAGCTCAATTGTGTGAGCCTAAGCATCAAGAGTAAAGTAAATTATAATCACAAGAATCAAAGATAAAAAGAGTTGAAAAATATTAGTATAATGGCCATAAAAACATTGAGATCTTGAATTCAATAGTTTGCTTGCCACAGAGAAAAATAAAGTCCTATCCGAGCCCAAGCCCAAGAGTTGCAGTCAAAGATAGAATTCCCATTCTCAAAATCCTATGATTCTAAAGAAACATTTATTTTAGCACTCCTAGAACTAATCAACAGACAAAATAAAAAACGAATTTTTTCAGCAATAGAAGAATTCAAAATACATTAAAAAAAATAAGAAGAAAAGAAAACCTGTTTCCGTTCCCTAGACCTGGCAGCAGATTCACGATTTTTTATCATTCTTTTCTGCTTCTGTTGGGTGGCCTTATCCATGGGAGGCTCCTCAACAGCTCTTCTTTTCTGTCTCCCTCTCCCTCCTCCTTCCGCCATGATCATCCCATGATTATTGATATCCACACTATAAGGTCCTACAGACATCTCCATCTGAGCCGGAACTCCAACCCCTTTAACGTCCTCCTCGCTAACAGCACCAGCCTTAGTCAAAAAATCCTCCAAAGTTATCCCCTCATTTCCCTCCCTCTTTTGATCGCTGCCGGATACGATCTCCTTCCACACCTCATCAACGGACTTGGACGCGCATCCAGGAAGAGGCGAGTGGTCATCGCATGGATAGGAATAAATATTTTTTAAGAGATCATCCATGGCGGTTGAAACCAGAGGGTTTTGTTCGGTAGTAGTGAACTGGTTTTGGTCCTGGTTTTGGTTTTGGAGATCGGCGAGTAGGGTGGAGAGGGAGGAACATAAGGAGGGTTGACGTGGCATATCAGAATTCGTCGATGACGTGGTCGCCATCACCTTCGACTAAGCCATAGCCCAAATCCAAAGGCTAAATCTAGCGGATTCCTAGGTTCGCATAGAATCTCTCCCACCGTATATGTTGATTGTTGGGTTTCTCCTTCTCGGTCTCCGTCTGGGGCCTGTGTTCTGCAGTTCGGCACGGAGGATAAGATCAGACCAAACTACAAAGAAAAAGAAAGGACAAATGTAATCAATAGTTGTCGCCTAGGAATTTGTTGCCATTTTTCGTACTACTTCTCTGCATAATTTATTTATATTTTAGAAAAATAGCTTTTATCCATAATCCGTAATCTATATAAGCTAAACCATCCTAAATATCCTAAATCAAAATCAACTTAGCCCTACAATGCCCAAATTTCAAATTTATGTCACAGTTGCGCTCTAAGATAAAAGAGTGTATATGGATCGACAGAACAGTAATTAAATAATTTTCAGTTCCATATCAAAATATTTGAACATATAATATGAAGTATCAATCTCGTTCTAATAGATATAGAGTTACATCCTCGTCTCGTCCCGTTTCAATAAGTATATAGTTGCATCCCCATTTGGTTTAGTTTTTCACGATAGGATGTGACATTTGCATCCCATCTCGTTCAATTTTTCACGACGGGATGAGACATGAATTCGAGTGTATGGGACAGGACGGAATGGATTGGGTGAAGAATCAATCAAGATTTTTCATAAGCCCAATGCATAAATTCATCCATGTATTTTACATAAAAAATTTTATGGCACCATCAACTTTTACTTTAAACCTATTGAATACTTTCATTTATAAAATTATACTAATTAAATATTTTAACTTGCAAAAAAAATTCTATTAAATATTTAAATTTCTAAAATTAGATCAATTATACTTATTAGATAGTTAAAAAATGTAAAATCATTGTTTCAAATATTGTACAAACCAGAATATCTTGCATATAAATGCCAAAAAAAAACACCAAAAAAATATTACTGTTAGGATGTGAGGGATACAACATTAGCAGAATTCGTAACTTAAAGGGCATACTAGTTCACTTGCAAAGTTTGAGGTGCCGCAAAGTTTTTTCAACAAAATACAGGAGTATATTTATACATTTGGTCATTTTTCATAGTCTTACTAAAATTTTTTTTTACCAAAAAAGATAAAAATATTATACTCATCAATTACAATTAAATAAAATTCATCGATATAAATTTATGTTAAAAAAAGAATAAATCAAATAATTAATTTAATCATTAATTATCTACTACTAAAACTATAATAGAATAACTATTAGTAGTTACTTTTTATTTAATAAGAGCATCAAATATAATAAAATAAAATAATTCGAAACTATATATTATTTAATTTTACGTATATTTTATGAATTTTAACTCATTATTATTTTAGCTTACTTATGAGCATCAAATAATTTATTGTAGTGGTTCGACACTAACTCACCTACGTTCATTCCAAAAATCGTCTTGAGATCCTCTACTATGTTATCTCTTTTAAAATGTAAGAGACAAACCAACGTTATAAGGAAATAGATCAGAAATGTATATCTAACTTTTAACCCATTAGATTCCAAAGGTTCTAGTCGACCTCCACTCTTTTGTTTGTTAGAGAATAGAAAACTTCGAATCAAGACATTAGAATCTCACTAAAGAAGAAGGTTGCTTGATAACATTTTACAACATAGCTTTTCAACCTAAGTTATACACAAATGTTTTTTTTTTTTTTAAAACAATCTCTAGCCTATAATAAATTACATGAATCTATATAGATAGAGAGAAATGCAAGTATAAGCACAATAAGAATAAAAAACAGATTTGAAATCAGAGATTAAGATCAGAAGTGTTCTTTAAAAAAGTTGTTAAATAATTTCTTTTCTCTTAAAAATATTTATGAAAGAATAGTGAAAAAAAAGAAATAAAGGGGGTTGCAGAGAAATGCAAGTATAAGCACAGTAAGAATAAAAAACAGATTTGAAAACAGAGATTAAGATCAGAACTGTTCTTCAAAAAGTTGTTAAATAATTTCTTTTCTCTTAAAAATATTTCTGGAAGAACAGAGAAGAAAAGATAAAGAGGGTTGCAAAGAAGAGCTTGGATGATTTGAAAATCTAAGAATGGATCTCTTACTCATGCCAACAATATTTTTAAAAGGAGAGAACATTTCTATACAAAAAGGGACTTTATAAATAACATTGGGATTTTGCTTTAATGAACAATGAGTGTTACTGACATTTAAATTAAAGAGACAGTGCATGAGTTGTATTTAAAATGATTGTTGGACCACCTTTTGCACATACACACGCAAAGCTTGGAAGTGAAGAGGCTGTTTTAGAAAACTGTGTTGCTTTACTACAGAAAATATTAGCTCTGTCAGAAACAGAATAGCTTTTGCAGAAACTCATTTAATAGTCACCAAAAATATTTCTTTCGAAAACCTTTTTCATTTAGATAAACCTGAAGATCAATGATCGAGGCTTTTTTCCTCTATGATATTTACTAAAAGTACTTCAAAAATGATTTTAAAAGATATAAAAGATATTTTGTACTTATAATAAAATTATCTATCTATCCTACAATATTTCCTAAGACTCATCTACTAAAAATATCTTCATTTTTTTTCATGATCTTTAATAAAAATCTTTGAATTGCAGGAACTTGAAATCTTTAATAATTTCAGCATTAAAATTCTGCATAAAATCACTTTAGCATATGGCCAACAAAAATTAAATGTAATTTAATTTTGATTCGTAATATTAGTTTTCGATATAAATATAAATTCTATTGGATAAACTAAGAAATTATATTATATACTAAATAAGATATATATTAAATATGGTAAGAATATATTATCTTTAAGGATTTTAATTTTATTAATAGAAAAAATAAAGGTAATTTAATTTAATTGGTTTAATATATACTATATAAAGTATAAATTAAATATGGCAAACATATAATACGTTTAATTATTTTTAATAAATTTTTAATTTGATTGGGTATAATTATTTCCTTCAAGTAACTGATTCTATAAAAATAAATGTAATTTATTATTATTTATTAGAAAATAAATGTAAGATTTATTACTTGACATAAAATAGATAATAAAACTTATTAGAAATATATATAAAATATAAAATTTTGATATAGCATGTAACTTTAGTAAATCATAAAATACATGGGAAGATTTTTTTTTCTCAAAAAGAACAACCATAAAATTAATTATATGTTTATATACTTTAACAAAAACTAAAAAAAAAAAAAGAAAATATTAAAATATAAATTTTTTTTATCAGCAGATGTAAATGTATTTGATTAATTAAACATATCTAGAAAAAATTTAGCAAAATCAAGGAACTATACTCGAGCCAATATGCCCCCAAATACACCCAATCCTACTTGAAAATGCTAAGTGAAAAAACCTGGAGAGCCTCAAAAACAAAATATTAATTTCTTTTGAGATAAGAAAAAATGAAATTAAATTCAAAATTGGATCAAATCAAAGTGCCCATGAAAATCAAAAACTAATTATGACCCAATCCTCATATATCCAAATTGAAGAACCTTTGCTCTATTATTTGATTAAAGCCACCTAACCGAAACAAAATTATAACCAAGCCAAAAAAAGTTCCACAGAAATTACTCCTTTTTTTAAGTAGATTATGTGCAAAACTATTTCTTTCTCTATTAACGTGTTTGAATTGGAAGGAAGATAAAGAACCAAGAAGACTGTCAAGCCTACTGAAATTGTACCACTATCTGCAAGGGCAATGTTCATGTTGAGAAACCCAAACTCAAGACAACTCTAGAATCTATCTCAAAGATAATTGGAATTTTGGCAAACTTTGAACAAGCATAAATCTCAACAGTTTTTAACAATGGAATAACTCAGCCACATTTAACTCTTTTGAACCAATGGATTCATAAAAAACACATAAAATAAACCCTGACGAATTCCTCAGTACACCTCCAAGACCCGCTGGTCTATGTTTTCCTAGGGCAGACCCATCTGAATATAAATGATGCTCTAAAATAATAATAATTATATTAATTATGATACTAGCTAGTAATGGTTTTTCATATTTTAGCAAAATATAAAGTTTATGGTATTATATTAGACATGAAAATTTTAATTTAGTTAATTTTAAATTGTTACAAGACAATAAGTTAATTAGTTGATAAGTAATTTTATATCATGAAAATTTGATTGTGAAATTATAATGATGTTTTATTATTATAAATATGTTATTTACTTAATAAGTTATTCAATTATAGAATGTTTATTTTATTATTTCATAAATATTTTTTTCTAATTTTTGAATCTTTTTAGATTTTTAGTAATATAATTGCTCATAATGTTATAATTTATAAAAAATATTATATATAAAAATTAAATTATATTTACTTGCAATGTATAAAATCAACGAGTATAAATAATGTGCAATGCATGTTCAAAAAATATAGTTAATAGATATATACAAACCATTAAAACTTCTACTCCCTCCGTCTTAAAAAGATATTTCACTTTTTATTTCACACAGATTAAGAAAGTAACAATTAAAGAAAATAACAATTATTATGGTTAAAGGACAATTTTATCCATATAACTTTTCTATTATACGCATCTTAAATAACACATGAGCAATTATTACATCGGAATAATGATTAAAAATTAATAAGGGTTATTGAAAATAAGATAAAATTTAATAAGGGTATAATAGACAATTTAAGGATTAACTATAATGCAAAAAAAGGAAAATAAATTATATTTTGAGACAAATTAAAAAGGAATAAGTACTTTTTTTTCAAAAACTTTTAAAGATAGAAACATTATTCCATTAATAATATTCCTTATGTTCCGTTAAACTGACACCTGTTTATTTTATTCTATATCTTCATATTACTTTTCACTTCAGAAAATTGAGGAGGTGTTAATTTTTTTTTGTTCTAACTTTAGTTTTATATCTTAGGTTCCGTTCGTTTCCGTAAAATAACTTATTGAAACACCCCGTAATTTTATTTTCAAAACTTTCGAATTTTTATTAAATCAAAAATCTCTATTTTCAACTCTATAGGCTATAAACACCAAACAATCTTAACTCGAGTCCATAGTTTTGCGAGCTGGGCCCAAGCCCAAATATATTGTCAGAATTTTCGATTTGAGAACAGTTAAAATTTTCGAGAAATAATATGAAGCTCCAACAATTAATTTATTATGAATATATATATATTATCCAAAAATCAAATATCATTACTATTTATATTTTATTTTTATTGAGTTAATGGAAGAAATGTTACGGAACCTAATTAAATAAACCAAAATAAATCGAAAATCAAATTGATTTGTCGAAAACCAGCTTGAATTTTCTGAAAACCAAGTGAAAAACTCGAAAACAAAGTTAAATCGGGTCAAACCATTGATTTGGACCAAATCGGTTCGAATCGAACCAGAATGGCCCAAAAGTCTCTAGACCCGCCTCTCTTCTTTTTCTTTTCTACTCTTCTTCTTCTTCTGCATGCGACCTCGCTGCCTCTCCTCCAATCTCCAGCTTCTGACCACCAAATCTGGCGAGCCTTGATACCAAAATGTAGAGTACATTGAGAGGAAGCTATCTGTAGGTTTGCTTCGTGGAGATGGAGCCTAAAATGAGAGAGAATGCGATTGGAAAACGGGACGCCGCACGATGAGCTTCTCCGCCGACTCTCGCCGCTTCCAGTGGATTCAGTCAGTTAGAGGACCTTCGATCGACTCCTCCTGGTCTGGTGAGTGTTTCCCATCCTTTGGTTTCGACGATGGGGCTCCAGTGGTGAAACCACCATTGATGGCGGCATTCAGTTTCGGTCGGTGAGGGTTTAGGCCAAATCGGTCATAGGATCAACGATCGGAGCATGGATTTGAATTCTTGATGGAATTTTGAGGCTAGGGGTGCATGAATTGTGAAATTCTGGGTAAGATCGGTTTTCCGGCCACCGTGCACGGCGGCCGGCGGTAGCAGTTCGGTGACCGGCTGACGACACTCTGGCGAGGTCCCAAGAGACAGAATTCTCTCCTCTTCGCCCTGATCATGGAATCGTCGCCCGATTCTCAATTGGTACGTTCTAAGACCAATTTCTCCATTTTTGGTATAAATTCTAAACTTAGTAATTATTAGGTAATTAAATTGAATTTGAACGAATAATCAATCAAATATAATTTTGCTAAGAATCGGTCAGTATAATGTAAATGCAAATTAGTTCTAAATATTGTTATATATATTTCATGAACATCAGTTTCAACTAGAAGGTTCGGTATTGAGATAAGAATTCCTAGCTAATATTTATGTAAGCTAATTTAAGAATTTTAATAAATATTGTTAGGAGAAGTTATAATTTAAGGCTTAGACAAGTAAATGATTTTAGAGCAATTAATAATAACATTGAATCATGCTTGGAGGTTAATATGAATTGTTAATTAATTAATTTGGAATTATTAAGTGTATATATGTGAGTGTGATGGATGATATATGTAGTCTGAAGTGGATGGGTTGGTTGAATTGATTGCCCGATGGATGGGTTGTGTGAATTGATTGATTGAATAATTGATAAATAAGGTTATGGCGGACGGGATGAGTTGATTTGAATTGCTCAACGAATGGGCTTTGATATTATATTGTTGAATTATGGTTTAGTCAAATTTTAGGAGAGGTGCTGCCGAAATTTCGATAGAACCTACACTAGTTTTAATTAATAAATTTATTTAGATTAATTCTATAACTTAATACATAATAAATAAAGTGCTCTAATTATTTTATTATTATCATCATTATTCATTTAATTGTTCAATTACTTATTTATTTTCATTATTATTGTTTATTATTATTATTTATTTTATCATTGTCGTTTATTGTTAATATTATTTATTTATTTATTTATTTGCATTTGAGTATGGATGTCTAATTGTGCATTGCATTCACTACAAAAAAAACGCCATTTTGCGACCGACCAATCGGTCGCAAAATGGCAAAAATCGGTCGCTACTTTCAAGTAGCGACATATTTGCGACCGACACCTATCGGTCGCAAAATCACTGGTCGCAAAATCAATTTGCGACCGATTGTCCCATCGGTCGCAAATTTGCGACCGATAAAATCGGTCGCAAATTTGAATAATCGGTCGCAATTTTTGGTCGTGGTTTAATTGCAAATTCAGTCGCAAATTTAGTTGCAAATAATCGGTCGCAATTTTTTTAAATCGGTCGCAAATAGGTAGCAAATTGTAAATTCAAAATTATTATTTTTGGTATCAAATCGGTCGCAAAATTGGAAAAAAAAATAAAAAAAATTAAATATTATTTTGAAACCAAAATTTTTCTGCACCTGTGAAAGTTGACATAAATGCATATATACACACACGCAATTCAAGAACAGTATAACAATGTAATTTTTATTGTTCTGAACAAATTAAAATATGAAATTACAAATGAAAAAAATAAAAAGGTCGAAAATAAAATCTATATATGCTGCTGCTCATCTGCAGGATCCGATGTCGGATCGCCGGGAGGAGTACCTGCTGGATGTGATGTAGCGCCAGGAGGGGTGACCAAGGTATCGTCTGCAGCATCGGGATCAGGAGCCGATCGTGGCTGCTGCTGAGACGTCGAAGCATGTCGGTCTGTAGCAGGCGCAGGATCAGAGGAAGAAGTACCAGCACCTTGCTCACCGGACAGCCGCATCACATGCGCTCTAAGCTCTGCAATCTGTCTCTGCTGATCAGCAAGCTGAGCCCGTATATCATCATCATACTGCGAGTCAGTGTGCTCCGGCTGTCGTGCTGCGCTGGCTGTAGAAGCGTGAACTGCTGAGCCAGTGTAAAACTGTGATGCCTGAGACCCGATGCCGTATAGCTTCCTCTTCTTCTCGCCCCCTGCAGCCTCGAGATAAAGCGCTACCTCGTCAATTCTTGACTCAGCTTCGGATTCATCGGTCTGAGAAGTAACAATACGCTCCCGAGCTGTAGTATAGTTCTCCTGAAAACAAAAAATTAATTAATCAATGCAATTGCAAGCTTTATTATATTGAACTTTGTACATCTTCGCAATGATTAGAGGATAAATGTAAATATTATTAATTGTTACTTACATTGACGCTCAGCGCACGTCTGTCGATAAAGGTATTACGATCGTGGTCCTTCGTGTGAGTGTATCTAAACACCTCCATCGGTGTGGGCTCACGACCTAATTCTTTAGCCTGTAATGAATTTTTATGCATGATATATTAATATATATAGTGTCCTTTTATTAAACATCAGTTTATTGTAAAGGGACTAGTTCACTTACTAATAATCGAGCTGTCTCTATAGCAGATATAGATCCGCCTGTGTGTCGCGAAGGTCCTGCTCCATCACCGCCAGTCTCACTGCGCCTGTTTTGTGCAAATATCTCCCGCTTTCTCTTGAATGCAGGATCCTCCCAAGCCTTTTGCCAGCTCTCCCATATCTCCTGAGACACGCACTGCTGCTTCTTACCGCTTCTTCTCATCCTATAGGTGAAGTCAGCGTATCGATCGGCGCATATTTTCTCCCAGGCTACTTTCAGCATAGCCGTAATGGCCTCGTCCCATATGAAATGTTTCTGCAAAAAAATGAAATATAGCGTTTAAACACTAAGGATGTATCTTGAATTGTAAACATTGAATGATGATATAACTTAAACCAAAGAGTACCTGGAACTCCTCCCAATAAAAGTCTCTCGCCTCTTGTGGTACGGCATCCCATGTGTATCCTTCTTTATGCAGCTGTAGCTTGATTATCTTCAAAATTTGCCTCGCTGCTCGAGAAGATGGATATATGCTGAAAAAAAAACAGAAGTGAAATATAATTACACCAAAGCATCACAGTTATGAATAAGTAGAAAATATAATTACAAAATATGCCTACAGAAAATTTGAATAAGTACTTACTGTCCTGCTACCAAACTGAGGGTGATACGTGGATATGATGAAGCTACAAAAGAAATGACAAATGTTATAAATTTCTAGATAATTAATATATAATTAAAATGACAGTTATGACATTTATGATTACCTTGCACAGTGGGTGACTGTGCAGCTGGTGGAGTCTGTACTGGTCTAGAAACGGGAGTAGAAGAGGAAGGAGCAGAAGAGGAAGGAGCAGAAGGCTGTGATGGCGGCAGTACTGGACGCTGAGCAGAGGATGAAGCCCCAGACGTACCTGAAGAAGGATGTGATGGCGGCAGTACTGGACGCTGAGCAGAGGATGAAGCCCCAGACGTACCTGAAGAAGGATGTGATGGCGGCAGTACTGGTCGCTGAGCAGATGACGAAGCCCCAGACGTACTTGACGAAGGACGAGGGATCGACCCTCCTCGTCCACGGGCACTGCGTGCAGAGCCACGACCTCCACGCGAACCACTGCCGGACGCGTCAGAATCAAACGCTCTGCCTCTAGCCATCTGTACTGCAGATATCAGAACCTAGATAAAATGAATTTATACAATTATATGAATTGTAGAACATGTGGTAAATACGAGTAAACAAAATGAATACCATTGAAATTCTTCATTAATAATATTAATTACATATAAATTTATCAATTTGTAATAGTAAAATTGCTGTAAGTTTTAAGTGTCTTCAATATCATCTGCTTCCTCCTCCTCTTCATCAGCTTCCTCTTCTTCATATTCGTCTTCTGAGGTACCCATGATGATTTGATCTTCTTCCTCTTCATCATCTGATGCTCCTATTTCAACATAAGATCGGCTTTCATCATCCAATCTATCTGTTAAATCTTCAACAACTTGCATCGGTTGCGTTTCAACCCTAACTTCTTGAAATGCCTCCGATACTGCGAGTGAAGAAGATTGTTTCGTTTCAATTGCATGAACAACTGATCTAGCCTTGATTTTACACACTGCCATCCAATCACATCTATCTCGTTTAAACGATGGATATGGGACATAGTACACTTGTGCAGCTTGCATTGCCAAAACAAAAGGTTCATACTTTGTATATCTTCTTCTTTGATTAATATCAACCAGATTATACTTAGGATGAACCTTCGTGCCAGCATTTGGCGTAGGATCAAACCATTCACATTTGAATAAGATTGTGCACTTCATTGGTAGGCCTGGATATTCTAACTCCAAAACCTCAACCAATTTCCCATAAAAATCGTTTGACACGTCACTGTAGTTTAATCCCTTTATGCACACACCGCTGTTCATTGTCTTTTTGCTTCTCCCATAACCCTCAGTGTGAAACTTGTAACCGTTTACAAAGTAGCCAGAGTAGGCATTACCAACCGGTAATGGCCCCTTTGCCAGATCCGTAATAAATCTGTTACGAATATCGCTTCCCGAGCTTCGAGCCTATGGGAAATAGTAATGACATGAGTCAGATTTAATAAATGTACATTACGTATTGTGTACATTGAAAGTAACTTACATAATATTTGAACCATTCTGCAAATTCCGTGTCCAGCTTTGCATCAACTGCAGTATCAGTCAAATTGACATTTTGAAGCCGCAGAAGATTGATATATTCCCTATATATGAACGAACCATATTAGCATAAGTATGATTTAACAACGGCCCACGTCAAGTCTAGAATGTTTACATTATTTATACTTACTGTACATATGGTGTGATCTCTTCGCAATTCAATAAAATATAGGTTTGAGCCGCTTGTATCTCTGCATCAGTCAATCGTCTTTTTTTTTATTTACCAATCGTACCCCCAGGGTAGGTGAAAATTTTTAGATTTCCTTCAAACTCAGATTGAACGCGATCTCCTCCGTCATCGTTACGTGGCACTCTCCGATGCTTGGTGAAAACATGTTGGTCAAAGTAGTGTGAACAGAATGTTGAAGCTTCTTCCACCAAATATGCATTGCAAATTGATCCCTCAACCTTTGCCTTATTGCGCACATTTTTTTTAATTTTCTGCAGGTGTCTGTGATTGTACAATGCTAATATATAAGTATAAGTTCAAATAAATGATGTAATCATTACAATGAGATGTTAGTGAATCACCTCTCAAATGGATACATCCATCGATATTGTACCGGTCCTGCTAAACGACATTCGTAGGGCAAATGAACCGGTAGATGTTCCATAGAATCAAAGAAGCCGGGTGGAAAAATTCGCTCCAACTTGCACATCACAATTGGGATTTCTCGCGCTAATTGGTCCATATCATCGCATCGGATAACAGTCATCGTCAATTCCTTGAAAAAGAGACTCAATTCTATCATTGCTTCCCAAATTTTTCCTGGTAATAATTCCCGGAATGCCACAGGAATCAATCTTTGCGTGAAAACATGGCAGTCATGGCTTTTCATGCCAAACAATCTGTACTTCCTCATGTCCACACATCTACCCATATTTGAACAGTAACTATCTGGAAACCTTAATGATCGTAACCATTCGCACAATAATTGCCTTTGGGGTTTATCTAAACAATAACATGCCTTCGGAAACTTACCAGTAAGTACAGTTTGCTCGAGTTCTGGTCGACGACAAATTTCCTTCATGTCTGCTCTCGCTTTTGCATTATCCTTGGTTTTCCCTTCAATGTTCATGACAGTGTTGAACAGATTTTCAAACACATTTTTTTCTATGTGCATGACATCAAGGTTATGACGGATAAGAAGTGAACTCCAGTATGGCAAATCCCAGAAGATGCTTCGCTTTTTCCACCCGCTATTCCTGCCAATTATTTTATTTACCTCATCTGCACCCAACTCTGTAACTTTCATAAGCCCCAGATCTTCAATTTCTTGTAATATTTCTGCTCCAGACTTCACAGGTGGAGGGGGTTCGACAATAGTTGTGTTCTTTCTAAAGCATTGTCGATTTCTCCTCCAAGGGTGAGATTCTGGTAAGAATTTACGATGACAATCAAACCAACATTGTTTACCTCCGTGCTTTAGTGTAAATGCATTTGTGTTTTCCATGCAATGAGGACAAGCCAATTTGCCAGCGGTACTCCACCCAGATAACATTCCAAATGCTGGAAAATCACTAATGGTCCAAAGCAAAGCAGCTCGCATTATGAAATTCTGATTGGTCGAAATATCAAATGTTTCAACCCCATATTCCCATAAATAATTAAGTTCGACAATCAAAGGCTGCAGAAATACATCAATTTTATGTTTTGGATTAGTAGGCCCAGGAACAATAACACACAAAAACATATATTCATCTTTCATACACATTGACGGTGGTAGATTATATGGTGTCACAATGACAGGCCATGATGAATATTGTTGTCCTGATTGGCCAAACGGCTGAAACCCATCAGTACAAAGCCCCAATCTGACACTTCTCATTTCAGCAGCAAACACAGGATGAATGTTATCAAAATGTTTCCACGCTTCAGAGTCTGACGGATGAGTCATTATACCATCATCATATTCATGCAAAGCATGCCATGTCATGTGTTCAGCTGTCGCCTTAGATGCATATAACCTTTGAAGGAGAGGAATAAGAGGGAAATAATACATCTTCTTGAAAGCCTTCTCTTTTTGCTCTCTACCAGTCCCTTGACCCCGCCGTTGATATCTTGGAAGATTACAAAACTTGCATTCTTTGAATTTGGAGTCAACACCCCAGAATATCATACAGTTATTACAACAGCAATCAATCTTTTCTACCGGTAGTCCCAACCCCCGAACTAATTTTTTTGTCCGATAAAAATTATCAACCATTGAATGGCCTTCAGGCAACATTTCTTTTGCTAACTGCACAAAATCATCGTAACACCTTTCTGAAAAATGGTGCTCCGCTTTCATGTGTAGTAATCGTGCAACAACAGACAGAACTGAATGATTCTTGCATCCAGGCCACAGTTCACTGTTAGCTGCACTTAGCATGTCAAACAATTGTTGTGCTGCTACGTTTGGCGATTCCTCCATATTATCCCAATCACATTGTACTCTACTCGCATCGATTACCATATCATTGCATTGATTGCCATACAGAAATTGATAAGGCTGAACTTCTAAACTTACCGGAATGGAGTGGCCTGACCCACTGGCAACTCGAGCTTCACCATGATGTATCCATTCATAATAATTTTCCACGAACCCATGTTTGCACAAATGAAGTTTCACTGTATCGATGTCTAAGAAGGCTCGATTTCGACACTTCTTGTGATTGCATGGACACCTCAACTTATTACCATCCATAAAACTGGGATTACCAACTGCAAACTGTATAAACGCCTCCAATCCTTGCAGGAACTCTTGTCTTAATATCCCATTGACCTCGAACCTCCAGTACATCCAATCTCGATTATTTTGCATTTTTTTTTCCTAATTAACAATGTGTTTATAAAGGGCCCTGTCATGTAATTGCATTAGTCTAAACCATCCTTAAAACATGCACCTAATGTAATGTTCAATTTACAACACTTATAACTAACTAAGGTTATTTCTATAATAAGGGTAACGATATTGCAAGTGTAAAATCACTAAGTTCATTTATTGAATACAAAGACTACTATAATAAAGGTAAGTGTACTATTCTACATATTGAATTTTTCGGAAAAAAATTCGGCAGCATTTCGGCATAACACAATCAAATCTCAAATACAGAAACAAATCAATAAACACTTCTATATCATACCAACATTCTCCAAAGGCAATATGGCCACTACTAGGCCTCCAATCCAAACTCATCATTCATTTAAGTCAAAAACATATTTAAGAGTAATAACGACAATAATATAAATTAAAGAAAAACACAGCCAAAACTTCTCAAGAAAGAGTTGCCAATAATTAAGAACATGTAATAACCTAAACACACAAAAAATAATTTATATAAATTCCAATTATTCTTCAAAAATCTATATTATATTCTATCAAAGAAGACTTTGAAACTAGAACGAAGTGGTTGCAGACTTTGAAATGGTCTAATAAAGTAGCTATCAAATCAGTTAATTTTGTAATAAATTCGCTTCCGAGTTGGTGAGGTAGTTAAAAAAATTCATCCTTCTAACTCGTTCAATTTCTGGTGGTTGTGCAGTTGGTAATTATTTTTATTTAAGATGAGGGGAATGGATGTGATTTCAATTTAATTTTTCTTAGTTATTAATTGATTGTAAATATCTTTATTTTTTAAGAGTGATTAAAGAACATAAGTCAGAAACACGTGTTTTTTGGATTGTTGCCTTAGTAAGTTAAGTCTCAATCAATTGCTATCATTTTTGTTATTTCTCCAACGGTAGATCATGTGTATATTCTCAACCTCAACCTTTTCAATTTCCAATTACAAAAAAAAAAAAAAAAATACTATATTTGTTCATAGACCATATATAAACTTTCAAAATATGAAATGGGTTGACGTAGTGCCGGATCTAGAGATAAAAGAAAAAGGAAAAATGAAGTTTTTGTGGGCTGGGCATCAAAATGGATCAAGTTAATTATAATAGCTGGGCCATTAAAATCAAATCACTTTTCTTGGTCTACTGTAGAATATACAGTTATTATATTGATGATGCCTGAATTTTCTTTTTTTTTTTTCTACTTCGATGTACAAATAGAAAATATTTATAATTAAGCGTGAAATAGTATTTTGGTACAATTAAGTGCGTTTAATTGGAAGTTTCCACCTGAAAATCAAAATTAGCTAGTTTTTTTTATTAGTTAAAAAAAGATATAACCAGTAAAAAATAATAAAAATTGAATGGATATTTAATATTTTGATATCATTCATTGTGTAAAATGATTTATATTAAATTTTCAGAGAAATAATACGGTGAAATGCACTTGATTCCAATATTTTCAATAATTCATATCTTTAATTCTAATTTTTCTCTTAATTTTATTCCGCAAACAAACGCATGCTAATAGATTAATTGCCAGAATTGTCAATCACAATCGCTTAAGGTAACAATAATACTAATAATAATAATAACAACAACAATAATACTAATAATAATAATAATAATAACAATCACAATAATAATAATAAAAACATTAATAATAATATTAATAACAACAACAATAATACTAATAATACTAATACTACTACTACTAATAATAATAATAATAACAATCACAATAATAATAATAATAATAATAATAATAACAATAATAATAACAATCACAATAATACTAATAATAATAATAGTATCGGTCACAATAATACCAATAATAATAATAATAATATTAATAATAATAATAATAACAACAGCATTAAATAATTATAATAATAACAATAATAATAATAATAATAATAATAATAATAATAATAATAATAATAATAATAAGAACAGCAGTAATAATTATAATAATAACAATAATAATAATAATAATAATAATAATAATAATAATAACAATCACAATAATAATAATAATAATAATAATAATAATAATAATAACAACAACAACAACAATAATACCAATAATTATATTAATAATAACAATAATACCAACAATAATACCTATTTAATCGCAACTCAACCATATACAAAATAAATTAATCGCAACCATATACAAAATTCTAACAACAATATACAAAATCAACAATAACTTAATATAATAAAAACAAATAAATTCGAAAAACAAATAAATTCGAAAAAAAAAATTTGGAAAAATTAATCGCAAAATAAAACTAACCTCAGATTGTTTCGAAACAGACTGACCGACTGACCGGAGTGCAAAGGGGGCGGGGCTGGCGGCGTCAGGCGGGCTGGAACGGTGTGAGGAAGGGCCTGTGCGGCGCTGCGGACGGAGGAGAGGAGAGGAGAAGGAGAAGAGAGAAAGAAGAAGAAAGAAAAAAGAGAGGGCGCGGCGTTTAAAGCCCTAATATTTGCGACCGACTCATCGGTCGCAAAGTTTATAAAATCGGTCGCAATTTTTAATGACACGACGTCGTTTGATTATGCGCAAATTTTGCGACCGATTTGCGACTGAAAATATCGGTCGCAAAAAATCAGTCGCAATTTTGTCTCCAATCGGTCCCAGAACTTTGGCCCATTTTTAACGCGCGAAATTTTGCGACCGATAACCAATTAGTCGCAGATCGGTCGCAAAATCGGTCGCAAATCCCTATTACAGCGGTCGCAAATCACTAACCATAATCGCGGGAATTTTAAGCGCCAAAATTTGCGACCGATGGATTATAAGTCGCAAATCGGTCGCAAACTTGCGACCCATATATGTCGGTCGCAAAAATCGGTCGCAATTTAGCATTTTTTTTGTAGTGATTACGATATTTAACTGATCAATATGTCTGCATTTAATTGCAATACTTGATTAATTGTGTTGTGATAATGCTATGCTTTGTTTGTGTGGAATTGGGATGAAGTGGGTCACCATGGGTTTGTGAGGACGGTCGATAAAGCATAGATCCTGATTACGATGAATTATGAAATTGGACCGTCGGCCGGGAAAATGGGAGATCGGTGTCCCCGTGTGCACCTAATACCATGGATTATATAGAAACCACATGATGGCCTCTCGTCGTTGCGCACCTGATAGTCTAGATTTGATCGCAGCCCGTAGGGTGGCGTCCTGTTATGAGCACCTGATGATCTAGATTGGATGGAGACCACCGGGTTGCCTCCTGTTGGTATGGAAAGAAAAGAGAGAATGTAAAAACAATGAGAGGACCGGTCATGTGAGGATTAGACCAGTCGGCCAGGTATGGGGGATTGGCTCCCTGGGTGCACACGTTTGAGAGGATGAGCCAGGTGAGAGTACGGCTCATCGGGGGTTTCGGTGACGCCACTGACTAATTTCCACGTGATATGATTATACGAAGATGTTAATGATTGTGAGTGCTGGTGATATGCTATTTGTGTGACTGACTGCATGAGCATATAACTAGTCGGATGGCTAGATTTATATATTTACACATTTGCGTGAATGTGTGTGTTGTGCAATAATAGTTACTCCTTAGAAAGCTCACCTATCTTGTTTAATTTTTCAAGAAGTAAGTTTCTCTTTAATTCGGTTAAGCTATGTTCCTTAGCCGCAGGGCTAGAAAGAAAATTTCCCTGGTTCAATAATTATTTTGCTATGTATCTATATGTATAAAAATCTATGTATATCTATCAGTTAGTGATTTCACAGTTGTGGAATTCACTTACATTTAGTCGTGTATTATCATAGACGAAATGATTCTGTGAGCCCATATTAGAAATGTGATGTATTGTAAATTGGGCCCGCATTGTGAAATATTGTAGAAGATAAATTTGGGCCGAGATGTAATAAAATCTTGATGTTTATTTTTTTAGTAATATGGGCTGAATATTTGAAATTATATTGAGATAGTAAATTTTAGTGTTTCAGGCTTACTACGGGCCTCGGGGGCCTTAAGCTTACCTGGGCCTTAGTGCCGGTCCGGCTCATGGAAACGGGTCGTGACACTGATAGGAAAATGTTTTCCATAATTTTCCGTTGTTTGGGGTGTTCAGAAAAATAAGTTAAAGAAAAATTAAGTCATTTTTTAAGAAAAATAACTTTCTATTTTCGAGAGAGTAAAATATTTTTCGGGCATTGATAAATCTTATAAATTCATATTTTTTAATTTAATAATCATTATAGTCACTACTACTGGTAACAATTTACCATCGACCACCACCACTAGCTATCATCATCAGCCACTAGCGGCCACCGATGGCTTTCATAATTTATATATATATATATATATATTTTGCATTCTTTTCGTATTTAACAATAAACTTTTTAAATTATAAAATTTCTATTATTATTAATATTCTTTATGGTCTTATGAGATAAAGACTTTAATATTTTTAACTAATTTTTAATATTATAGCCAAACAATGGAAGATAAGTCATTTGGAAAATATTTTCAAGAAAAATGTTTTCTATGAAAATATTTTTCTGCAAGTTATTTTACGAAAATAAACGAAGGCTTAGTATTTCTAGTAAGTAAATATTAATTATTTAAAGAATTGGTAGAAGAGTAATTTAGTTAGTTACACTTAGTTTAATTTTTTTTAATTGAGATGGATTAATTATTTTGCAATTCTTGTGCAAACTACAAAAGGGCCATATTTAGTGGAATAAATATAGAAATAATCATTCAAATAATATATAAATATCTGCAAACCATGGATACAATCACATCTAATTTATTCATTATTATATATATTTGAACTTTTTACTCTTAATGAATTTAAAAAAGTCAAATACATAAATTTATCTCTAAATTTTACAACTTTAATCACGTAGTACCTTGAACTATGTAAATGCAAAGTACTTGAACTTCCAAATTTTGATAACATTGCAAAAGTTTTTACATTAACAGTAGTTTTTTACGATTTTTAACTTTTATATACAAAATATTAATTTAAATTGTAATTAATATAACTTTTGAAATAATAAGTTTCACATTTTTTTATTAGTTAAACCATACCAAATATCTCAAAGTTTACGACTTATAACTTTTGCATTCTATTTGGAATTTAATCCCCTAGTATTAAAATATAATAAATGTGGGACCCACGTGAAACCCACCGTGGTGAACTACCCTAAAATAGTTTAGCTCAACCCTAATTCTTCTAAACGCACCGTTTCCAATCTGCCTCACTCTCGCTACTCTCCTTCAACGCCGCCGCCACCTGCACCAGCAGCTGGTTCCCTTCCTCCCAAAACCAAGATTTGCTTCCTTTTATAGCTGTGGTGTCCGTAGAATGCACAAATGTTCGAATAAACACTTTATTCAAAGCAGCTTCTTTGAATGGGATGAGTTATTTTGTTTTCATCGTTTATTCTTATGCAATTTCAACTCTTGTTCTTCTGCCTGTCCCCTTCATTTTTTACAGGTCTTTAGTTATTTCTCTTTCTCCTAATCAATCTTTTCCTTTTAACTTATTCATAGATCTAGTGTAATAGTAAAAACAGTAGTTTTGTCTCTCTTTGTCTATTCATGACGAAAACAGAGCAGTAGTAGAAATCAAGTTGCCTTTATCTATAGAATTTGTGTTCTTGCTCTTATTAGGGAATTATTACATCTCATAAATCAATCTACTCTTTTCATTTTTCTTGCTATCGTTGAATTCCTTTTCTTTTTTAATTAATTTTTGTTTTTTTGAGAAGTATGCAGGTTCTTAGCTCAGATAGTTGGAACTAAAGGTGTAGAATACATTTCCCCAAAACCAAGAACAAATAAGGCCAATTCTTCTTTTTTTGAAGACCTGATTTAGGGTACCTTTACTGGAGATGGAACCGAATCCAAAGAAATTTCTTCATCTCATGTGGAACAAGCATATTAGTATGAAAAACTGTATGAAAAAACGGTCTTTCCTTGGTTTTGGGAGGAAGGGAACTAGCTACTGGTGCAGGTGGCGGTGGCGGTGGCGGTGGCGGTGTTGAAGGAGAAGGAGGCGAGAGAGAGAGAGAGAGGCAGATTGGAAATGGCGTGCTAAGAAGAATCAGGGTCAAGCTAACCTTAAGTTGGGTTAGTGTCCCACGTGGGTCCCACATTTATGATATTTTGATGAGTTCGTAATTAGGGTACAATTTTTATAAAGGTTTAAAATTGAGGTGCACGAAAAGTTAAGTTCAAAATAAAGTGCAGTTGTTACGAGCCGTAAATTATAGAATATTTAGCATGGGTTACCTTTTTTATTATTTATTAAGTGTTTAATTGATCTAATTTTATAAATTGAAGTGTTTAATAAAATAATTATATAAGTTAAATATTTAAATAGTATAATTTTATAAGTTAAAGCGTTTAATGAATAAAAATAAAAATAAAAATTTACGGTGTTACAAACTTAAAGTAATAAAATTTAATGGTGAATGTATGTATTAAAAAAATCATTGCAATAAATTCATTACACTTTATTTATATGATAATTATATGAAAAAGGGAAAAATGAAAATATTAACGAAAGGAAAGTAACAGAGAAAAATAATGTTGAATTGAAAATTTTCTTTTTATATTCCACTTTTGTGTTTAAATATAATCATGGAAAGAAAATAACTTTCTTTATATATTTTTCATAATTATTTTTCTTCCTTAAAAAAAATAATTCTATCTAAAAAAAAAAGGTAACTAATTATATAAAATCAAAACTTTAAAATTATTGAATAGGTACCCGTATATTCTAAAAATTAAAAATATTTCATCCACAATCTAATTACACAATCGTTATTTGTATTGAATATTACTGTACCATTTCTTATTTTATGTAGATAAAATAACATTATAAAAGAATGATTTGAAATTGTATGGATTCAGAAATCTCGAAAATTATAATTATGTATTTAAAATTAAAAAAATTTTCCAATTTCAATAAATTTTTAAGAAAAAGAAACCTTTTACATGAGGCTGTCAAAACATAAAATGTTCATAATTTGTGAACATTGAATTAAAAATAAATAAAAAATAAAATTCGTACCCTTCAAAAAAAAAAAAAAACTAAAATTTGTGAATACTTCCCGGAAACAAGCCCCTATTTTCGATTCAAATGTTTTCCTCTAAGGGCTGAACCAAATGTTAGGTTTTTCTTCTTGCGTACATTTATCGAACCTAGAAACTCAAGTAACAATAAAATTAATTTTTCAGGCTGAACAGATGGATCAAACAAAACTATATTATAAATTAAAATTTTCAATTAATATAATTTTATAAATTAAAATATTGAATATGTGTTATTTTTCAAATTGAAAAAAACAATACTTCTCTTACAAACAACAGTGAATAGAATGAAAAGAAATCTTCCAGTTAATAACTGTATATATAGGATTTTCTGTAAATTAAGTTGCTTAAACCCATGATGTGGATAGGCTTATTTCCAGCTAATAAGTAATTATTGTGGCATTTAGCTGTATGAAATATTCTAACGTAGAAATCCAGGACACGACAGCAGAGAAAAATGATAAATTTTCTAGTTTTATGCAAAAAAAATAGGTCAAAGAAAAGCAAAAATAGGAATTAAGACATTTTTGGCAATAGAGTTGTTGTGGATAAACATATAAAACTAGTACCACTCCGAATGGAAGATCCACGCACTGAAACGTCAAAAACACAAAAGATTCCCAAGGGAGTCACTCCTCTTTCTCTTTCTCATCCTGATGAATATCAAAGATTGACAAACCAAATCGTCATTATTCATGTAAGGAAGAAGGAAAATTTATAACTGCCTTTATAAAATCTTTTGTTACATTTGGAGAGGAAACAAGAAAACTCGAAACAGCCGCTAGTTTGTTTCAGAGATGGCGGGAGGTGGTTTCGTTGCTCAAGGTGGAGGAAAGAAGTATGAAGGTGGTGTCACACCCTTTGTCATCATGACCTGTTTGGTTGCAGCTATGGGTGGTCTCATTTTCGGATATGACATTGGTATCTCAGGTAAAAGCTAGTCTTATGCAAGTTACTTTCACAACAAACAGCAATTGCAGCATTATTAAATATAGTGTGCTCTGAATTTTGTAGGTGGAGTGACTTCAATGAACGCATTTTTGGAGAAGTTCTTCCCATCTGTGTACAAGAAAGAGACTGAAACGCATCATGAAAATATGTATTGCAAATTTGAGAGCCATTTGCTGCAACTTTTTACGTCTTCTCTCTACGTTGCAGCATTGGTAGCTTCCTTCTTGGCTTCTATGGTAACTAGAGCCTTTGGTCGCAAGATCTCCATGTTGTTGGGAGGCTTGGTTTTCCTTCTTGGTGCCATCCTTACTGGTGCTGCCATGAACGTTTTGATGCTTATTATTGGTCGTCTGTTACTTGGTGTTGGTGTTGGCTTCGCCAATCAAGTATGATTCTCTCTCTCTCTCTCTCTCTCTCTCAGTGTCTCTCTCTCTCACATGCGCATAAGAATTCTTTCCTTATTAATAAAACCTAACAATTTGCAATCTTCAATTACAGTCTGTGCCAGTTTATCTATCTGAAATGGCACCAGCACAGTTAAGAGGAGCACTCAATATTGGTTTCCAAATGGCCATCACGCTTGGTATTTTGGCTGCCAATCTCATCAACTATGGAACAGCAAAAATCAAAGGTGGCTGGGGATGGAGAGTTTCGTTGGCTCTTGCAGCAGTCCCAGCTATAATGATAATAGTTGGATCTCTCTTTCTACCTGATACTCCGAATTCAATTCTAGAGAGAGGCCATCCAGAGAAGGCAAAAGCAATGTTGAGAAAGATTCGTGGAACAGACAATGTTGAATATGAATTCCAAGATCTTGTTGAAGCAAGTGAGGCTGCAAAGAGAGTACAAAACCCATGGAGGAACATTATGCAGCCAAATATAGGCCTCAACTTGTCATTTGTACCTTGGTTCCGTTCTTCCAACAACTTACTGGAATTAACGTCATCATGTTTTATGCTCCTGTTTTATTTAAGACCTTGGGTTTTGGCGATGACGCTTCTCTTATGTCCGCAGTTATAACTGGTGTAGTTAATGTCTTAGCCACACTCGTTTCCGTATACTGTGCTGACAAATTTGGGAGACGAGCTTTGTTCCTTCAAGGTGGCGCTCAAATGATTATATGCCAGGTATATCCTTATATGTTATATAAACACACACCAGAAGTGAAACCTTCGAGTTATTTCTACAAAATTTAAGCTGACATTCTGGTTTGTATAGGTTCTTGTCGGAATCATGATCGCAACCACCTTTGGAACTACTGGTGTAGGCAAATTGTCAGGTGGTGAAGCGAACTTTGTGTTGTCCTTGATTTGTCTTTATGTAGCAGCTTTTGCATGGTCCTGGGGTCCATTAGGATGGTTGGTGCCTAGTGAGATATGCTCTCTCGAAATTCGATCAGCAGGCCAAGCCATCAATGTCTGTGTTAACATGTTTTTCACATTGTGATTGGCCAATTCTTTTTATCCATGCTTTGCCACATGAAGTTTGGGCTCTTCTTATTCTTTGCTGGCTTTGTCATTCTTATGACTCTTTTCGTGTTCTTCTTCTTGCCTGAGACAAAAAATGTACCCATTGAAGAAATGAATAGGTTATGGAAGGCACATTGGTTTTGGGGACAGTACATCCCAGATGAGGGTGTGAGTGGTGGTCATCCCTTTGGAGATCAAAGTGCATGACTTTGTAATAACGTTCATTAGCACAATGCGAAAAGGAAAATAAGTAAGATTTGGATTTGTTTAATAAATTCATATCAGGCAAAAGGAAAGCTATATGGATATGTAATTGTACCGATTCTTTGTACCAATTCTTGTTTCTGTTCATGCAATGAAACCAGATCTAGCAAAAATTTTTTGCTTTCTGTGTGCTTTATAGTCCCCCACTCTTCTTCCTTTTTTTTTTTCCTTCTTCTTTTTTTTTTTTTTTTTTTTTTTTTTTTTTTTTTTTTTTTTTTTTTTTTAACTCAAGTATTCTCATACTTAAGAGGCATTAAACTATCTTGATGGGATTGAATTGCCTAGACCGAGTGGTATGTGTTGAATAATGGAAAAACAACGAACTTATGGTGATCATGATGGGATGGACCTAAAAGAAGATCCAAAGCTAATTACCATGATCCAAACATGTGGGTCTTGAGTCTTTTAATTAATTTTATATTTTAATTAGCGTAATTGGACATGTTTAAATTGAGCTTTATGTTTTATTTAATTTTTAGGGTTTCTTAGCTTATAAATATTTAGTTTTCAGTATTGTAAGACATATTATTGATAGAATTTTCAGTTGATGCGTTTATGTTAAGAGAAGCGTATTCTCTTTGGTTTTTCATTTAACTTGTTTTCAAACTTATCAAAGATAATTAATCTTTGTGGCGTTCATCTTTTCACCTTGATATCTTTGGTTCATACTTCTAGTTGAGTATTAGATCAAGATCCACAATTCCATCCAAGAAAAAATTTGTAATTTGGGAATTAGGGTTCTTAATTTGGGATTTGGGGTTTACATATCAAATCTGATTTGGGGTGTCAAGATGCCAATCTTGGGGTTTCGCATCATTTGGTATCAGAGCCTTGACTCAAATCAGGTTCTATCTATCTTTATTTTGATTCCGTTTATTTCCATTTGCTTTCAGTTGATTCAGTTTGTTTTTGTTTTGCTTCTGTTGATTTTGTTGATGGAAGCCTGGAATTATGCAGCAGAAGCAATCTAGGATCGAAAGTATGAAAGCAAACAAAACCACAAATCATACAAGAACTGACTTGTTGTAGTGCAGAATCACTTGCTGGTCTTATTTTATAATTCTTCAAGTTACCCTACAGTCTTCTGCTGTGTGATCTTATTTGATTCTATAAATTCTATTTTTCTGCGTTGGCAGAAAAATACAATATGTCTGATTCTTGAGGTCGTCGTGTATTTTTCTCTGAATACTCTCATATCTCAAGCGCGTATTCAAAAATGAATAACTTCTCTTATTCGAATGGCAAACAAACGATAAGATTAATCATTTTGTTACCCACGCGGTTAATATTTTAAATAAAACAGATTATCCGTCTTTTAATTGAAATTAATAAATAAAATTTTTATTAAAAATTAATCTATTAATTATTTAAAATACATAACCCACGTACGGTCCAAATAATTAAACCACAACAAGGACCGCAGGAATAAATTAATAAGGCTACAAATTATAATAAGAATCCATATAGGACCGGTATATTCTTATTATAATTAATTATAAATTATTGCACTAAAATTCATGATTGAACTCCTTATTAATTTAACTTTCCATGAGATAATAATTTATGTTCTCCATGTAAAGATTACATATGCTTATAAAATAAAATAAATCACTGACAATTTATTTAAATAACAGTTTTAATTTTTAAGATCATTGCTTAACTTATTTTATGTGTTGGATTAAAAATCTACCAGCAGGGTTTACACAATGAAAACTTATAAGCTTACATAAAGTGCATCATCATTTTCTAAACTGAGACATGAATTCTATCATTAATTCATATTTCACGAATACAAGTTGCCTTTGACCAATTCATTGAGAATTATTATCTCGATAAATGAAAATCACTCTTTAATGAATTAAAAAGCACAAAACAATGTATGTTTTCTCATATTAATTAAATCAAGGTTAAGAACATAAATCTTATTTCTAATCTCCTCGAGAATATGTTTTAATAGTCAATATAAAATAACCATTCTCTACTTGGTCCAGTTAGATATATACAAAATGTACTAACACTATTATTATAAAATATGCTAAAAAAATTTTTTCATTTAATGCAAATCTCCAATTAAATACATAGAAATAATTATTCAAAGAAAAAAAACATTATACTATTAGATTTGCATGGTTAATAGTATATCTCTATCATCTATTTGATTCCATTTTGCTTCTGTTTGTTTTCGTTTTACTTCCGTTTATTTTTGTTTTATTTCATTTGATTCCGTTTATTTCTGTTTGATTCTATTTATTTTTGTTTGTTCTCGTTTGTTTCTATTTTCTTTCGTTTATTTCCATTTGCTTCCAGTTTATTTATTTTCATGTTAAATCATCTTATTCTTATTCTTTGTTGAAATCGAAAATAGTTGTTGCTATATTTCTTGTCCATTTATCATCATGTTTAACAAAAGTAGTGACGTAATGAAACAAGAAGAATTTTCTATTCTTCAAGATATACAACAATGGTTTGAGCAAATGATTGTGATGTTTGAAAGAGATAGAATGGAAAGACAAGATGTACTTATTGATAACCTGCAAAGGAGGTAACCAAGGCATGTTCCTAATGCTTATGGAAATAATAATGATGAGCAGAAGGTGAGGATTTTCCACACTACATTCTCAGTAACTAGTGATAAAATTGATAGAATTATTATCGATGAAGATAGGTGTGTCAATATAGCTTCCACATACTTTGTAGAAAAACTATGATTATCTACTACTGTACAGCCTAATCCATACAAGATTCAGTGGCTAAACGAAGGTAGTGAGATAAGAGTGACTACATAAGTTCTTGTTCCATTTTTAATGGGAAGGTGCAAAGATGAGATATTATGTGATGTGGCTCTAATGAGTTCTAGTCACTGCTCCTAGGAAGACCATGGCATGTTGACAGGTCTGCTAATCATGATAATGAAAGGAACTTATTCTTTAACGAAGGATGGCAGAAAAATAATCTTATCACCTCTTGATTCACAACAAGTACTAGCTGATAATCTTTTGTTAGAAAAAAGAAAAGGGAAAGTTTATTTTTGATCAATGATAAATTAAATTAGAGCCATTAATTGAAGAGAAAGGAGGAAAAGATGTAACTAGTTGAAGAGAATTCTATTGTAGCTAAGGTGGAAATACAAAAAGAACCGCTGTCTATTGAAAGAATTACACATCAAGTCGATTCTATACTTGAAAAGGGGTTGTATAACACTTTTATGTAACCAATAAAACATGATCCTAGTAAATTTATTTATAATTGTGATAATGTTCACCTTGATTTTATTATAATCTATAGCAGGTACTCAAAAGCATAAAAATTAGCAACATACTTTGAGAAAATGAAGGTTTTGTAACTAAAAGGAGAGCACTTCTATTGGCTATGAGAGATTATTCTATACTCTTCTCAATATGGTCTTATGCAAGATAAAAAATTCAAGAACTTTCCATTTGATCCAGGAGTATGCATTAATCTAGTTGCACTTGAAGGAAGAGATACACAAACAGATTTATGGAGCAATAAAGATTTAGATTTGAGGACAAATCCTTTTCAAGAAAGAGGGTATGATGTGTGTTGAATAATGGAAAAACAACGAGCTTATGGTGATCATGAAGGGATGGACCTAAAAGAAGATCCAAGGCTAATTAACATGATCCAAACATATGGGCCTTGAGTCTTTTAATTAGCTTTATATTTTAATTAGTGTAATTGGGTTTATTTAAATTGGGCTTTATGTTTTATTTAATTTTTAGGGTTTCTTAGCTTATATATATTTTAGTTTTCAATATTGTAAGACATATTATTGATAGAATTTCAATTTATGCGTTTTATTCAAGAGAGGTGAATTCTCTTTGGTTCTTCATTGAACTTGTTTTCGGACTTATCAAAAATATGAGGAAGCTTTTTTTTTTGCTAAAAGAAAAATTGGAACGAGCTTGGTTGATTTTAATTTTTAAAAAAGTTTTTTTTTATTAAACCCATTCATTGATCTTCAGATTAAAAGTCTCTTACTTTGGTAAGAGTTTTACTTTGGAGTTGCCACCTGTTTTCATCGAAAATCCCCCCGAAGGACCCGAAAACATCCTTTTTGTGGTTTTTGATAAAATGTGTTTATTTTTTATGCGGTGCCGATAAATCAGTCTTATAAACAATTTTGAGTCGCCACCCATTGTTTAGGCAATGAGATCGTTTTTATAAAAATGCCTTCATTTTAAACCCAATTTTGTTTTAAGGCCAAATTATTTAAAAGACTGGTCAGGCGCACCAATGTGATTCTGGGTAAGGGAATTGGGTACGCCGGCCCGTTGGAAGCCGACGCCCGGAAAACCGGCCTCTATTATTAACCTACGATTTCTAATTTATTTTAATTAGAAAAGCCGAATTATTATTTACTTAAACCCAATCCAAATAGATCGGACCGAGTTCCTATTTGGAAAATTATTTAATCGTCCCAAACAAATCTAACTATCACATGGCAATTATTCAAATCAAAGCAATTAAACCAAATAAATAAAAAGACCCGCTCTTGCCTTATGGTTCAAGGCGGGCGACAAACCAAGTCAAAAATATTAAATAAAATAAATAAATGACCCGCTCTTGCCTTATGGTTCAAGGCGAGTAACAAACCGGATTCAAAAAATATATATACAGATCGAATCAAAAATTAAATCCATAAACCAATAAAAATAAAACCATACATAATTATTATTTAATATCTAAATCACACTTTAATCTTTTATTTTAATTTAATTTTATATTTGCATTCAACCAAAAATTATAAAATCTACACAAATAAATATACAAATCACATTTTAGTATTTTAAGCTTCATTAGACTATGATCTGTTCATATTTGGGCGTTCCGAGATTAGATTTTATTTTTATGCAAAATTTATATTTTTGTTATTATTTCTGGAAAAATTGATGAACAGTACTATTCATCGATGAACAAACAGTTACTGTTCATCGATCATTCCTGAAAAATTAATGAATAGTGCGTGAATAGTACATGAATAGTGTGTGAACAGTATCGATTTCTGAAAAAATTAAGAACATTTACTGTTCATCGATGGACAAACAGTTACTGTTCATCAATCAATTCTGGGAAAATTGATGAACAGCTACTGTTCATTGAACAAACAGTTACTGTTCATCGATCATTTTTGGGAAAATTGATGAACAGTTACTGTTCATCGATGAACAGCTGTTTATTTTTGTCCAGAATTCATTTTTAAGTGATTGTTACATTATTTCTTGTTCAAATGTAATTTAAGGACACATAAAATGGCCAAATATGAACAAAATATAATTTAAAGAAGCTTAAAATATTAAAATCACAAGAACATGTAAAAAAAAAAAAACACAAAAATATGTAAAGAAAAATACAAAAATGTTAAGAAAATTACCTGAATCTCAGATTGAGGATTGTAAATGGATCAAATGTCAAGAAGCTTTGTTTTCAAGGATTGATATGTTTTTTTATCTTTTAATTTTTCTTTTTATGGTTTAAATCACCTAAAATTGATATCTAATGCCAATTTTCCTCCAAATTAACTCACAAGAGTTTCTAGAGGAGAATGTGGCTGCAGGGTATTTTTTTTAGGTTTTTTTAGATTGTGAAGTTGTGTAGAGTTGTGTGAAAATTGTGAGAAAGAGATGAATTTATAGAGCTAGGTTATACTGTAGCAAACAGTTACTGTAGCACACGGCTACTGTAGCACGCGTCTTTTTTTCTTTTTTTTTTTTGTTTATTATTATTATTTTTTTATTTAAATCCTTGGATTAAAAGACTTCTAGATGGCATTGACCCATTCATCCTCGTATCATCATCGGATCAAGCGGGGCATAAAAAACACGCGTCAACAGTTTGCCCCCCCACTTTAGCATTAATTGCATAAACGATTAATGTTAAAGTGGCCCACTGACGCGCCTTCAATATTGGGCTGAATGAAGTAGCTGTCTTGATCATCTGGTCACGTCCAAAGCTCAGTCTGATCGGCTTTGTTAGCTCCGGATCGGTAACGACCTCCAAAACTCAGTCTGATTGGTTTTGAAGATACCTTCTAAGCTCGGTCTGATTGGCTTGAAGGATTTTGATTTGAATTGATTTGATCATCTGGTCACGTCCAAAGCTCAGTCTGATCGGCTTTGTTGGCTCCAGTCGGATCGGTAACGACCTCCAAAACTCGGTCTGATTGGTTTTGAAGATACCTTCTAAGCTCGGTCTGATTGGCTTGAAGGATTTTGATTTGAATTGATTTGATCATCTGGTCACGTCCAAAGCTCAGTCTGATCAGCTTTGTTGGCTCTAGTCGGATCGGTAACGACCTCCAAAACTCGGTCTGATTGGTTTTGAAGATACCTTCTAAGCTCAGTCTGGTTGGCTTGAAGGATTTTGATTTGAATTGACTTGATCATCTGGTCACGTCCAAAGCTCAGTCTGATCGGCTTTGTTGGCTCCAGTCAGATCGGTAACAATCTCCAAACTCGGTCTGATTGGTTTTGAAGATACCTTCTAAGCTCAGTCTGATTGGCTCGAAGGATTTTGATTTGAATTGACTTGATCATCTGGTCATGTCCAAAGCTCAGTCTAATCGGCTTTGTCGGTTCCTGTCGGATCTGTGACCAACTCCAAAGCTCGGTCTGATTGGCCTTGAAGTCACCTCCGAAGCGCGGTCTGATTGGCTCAAAGGATTTTGGTTGTGTTGATTTGATCGTCTGGACACGTCCAAAGCTCAGTCTGATCGGCTTTGTTGGCTCCAGTCAGATCGGTAACAATCTCCAAACTTGGTCTGATTGGTTTTGAAGATACCTTCTAAGCTCGGTCTGATTGGCTCGAAGGATTTTCATTTGAATTGACTTGATCATCTGGTCACGTCCAAAGCTCAGTCTGATCGGCTTTGTCGGCTCCCGTCGGATCTCTGACCAACTCCAAAGCTCGATCTGATTGGCCTTGAAGTCACCTCCGAAGCGCGGTCTGATTGGCTCGAAGGATTTTGGTTGTGTTGATTTGATCGTCTGGACACGTCCAAAGCTCAGTCTGATCGGCTTTGTTAGCTCCAGTCGGATCGGTGATCAACTCCAAAGCACGGTCTGATTGGCTTTGAAGTCACCTCCGAAGCGCGGTCTGATTGGCTCGAAGGATTTTGGTGATCATCTCCAAAGCACGGTCTGATTGGCCTTGAAGTTACCTCCGAAGCGCGGTCTGATTGGCTCGAAGGATTTTGTGATCATCTCCAAAGCACGGTCTGATTGGCCTTGAAGTTACCTCCGAAGCGCGGTCTGATTGGCTCGAAGGATTTTGTGATCATCTCCAAAGCACGGTCTGATTGGCCTTGAAGTTACCTCCGAAGCGCGGTCTGATTGGCTCGAAGGATTTTGTGATCATCTCCAAAGCACTGTCTGATTGGCCTTGAAGTTACCTCCGAAGCGCGGTCTGATTGGCTCGAAGGATTTTGGTGATCATCTCCAAAGCACGGTCTGATTGGCCTTGAAGTTACCTCCGAAGCGCGGTCTGATTGGCTGGGGAGGATTTTGTATTGAGATTGTCCTGATCAACTTCGTAATACATCATCATTAACCAGGAAAAGGATTGACTCGATCCGCCGAGAAAAAGATCCAAACAGCTTCGTAATGCATCATCACCGATTGGTCATTGAGGTTGTCTTGATCAGTTTCACAATACATCATCACTAATCAAGAAGAGGATCCAAGCAGCTTCGCAATTTGCAAAAGAAAAGAGCAATTTCTATGTACAAATAGATCTTGCCTTTGTTAAATGTTGGAGCATCACATGCCCCCATGCATTAACAATCATAAACTTTGACATTTGAAATTTTGCATCAGGGCAAAAGATAATATTTTTGCCCTCAGTCTGGAATTCCGTTCCGAGACAAAAAATATTGTCTTTTAAGTAAACCTTGAAAATTTTATTTTTTATCCATTGCAAATTTTTTTGAAAACTTTATATTTTTTTATCCATTGCAAATTTTTTCTTTTTTTTTTTTGAAATTTTAGCAAATTTTCAGGTATACCCTTCCTGATGCAGGGATGAAAGAGTACTTACCTGAGGGCAATTTGATAGAGTTGATGATTTTGCCCCCTGTGTGACGAGCCGCACATTGACTCCAAATTGCCTAACGACTTTGATTTTTTTTTTTTGATTTTTGATTTTATTTTTGTTTTTATTTTATTTTATTTTATTTTAATTTTTTTTTATTTTATTTTAAACTTGCTTTGTTCCTGCACAAAGAAAACAAAACCATAGAGACAAAAAGAGGTGCCCCACTCATTTGCAAGAATGGTCCACTTTGTTAAAGTGGGCATAAAGGCCCAATTACTTTATTCCAAAATTGGCAAAAGAAAATAAATGAAAGATAGAATTGACACAACATGAGAGTTACCGCTTTATCGGGATGCCATTTTTCCATGTGCCGCATCTCCGGATGTTTCCACCGCTAATTTTCAATCCAGTGGGGCCCGTTCACACCCTATCACCAACCGAAAGCAGATGGTAGCCAGTTAGTGATGAGCATCATTTCAACCCCGTGGGGCCTTTTTCCCTCCTATAACAAGGAGTTCCGTTCTCATTCTCTGTATTCCACAGCATTTGAAACAACTTTTCTTCCATCTTGGATTCGAGCTTGTTGTTTCTTGCTGTTGAATGTGTATACCATGAAGAACCGTCAACCTGGGATTTGGAGATTTCCGTCTTCTGACAGTTGTTCGTGATATGCAAATGTATCATCGTACTGTCTTCATGATGATCATAGGGGAAATAATGTGCTAGGTCAGGGATATTGCCCTTCACATTATCAACTTTAATGTTCACCATCGCGGTTGTCCGATATTACTGCAAGCCTGGGCTCTAGACAAGTTAAGCCTGATTCTTCCAGTCCCAACTCGTTTGATTCCAACCTATGGCCCCTACTAACTTTCAATCTCGGTCTCGGAGACACTTCGATTTTGGAGATAACCCTACAATTCGGTGGACTTGTCCTTGGTGGAGGATTAGACTGGTCACGACCGGAAGTATGAACCTCAATTATGTGTTGTATGCCAGTCTAGACCGTTCCATGGTCTATTTTCCCGACAGGATCAGCCGTCAATATGGGGTGATACAGCGTGTGCCCAGAACCCATAACTTTGAGAGTGGTCTGATAACACCGTATCTGTTGACCAATTTGGCTGACTGTTGGCAAAATCAAAACACCATGTATTTAGACGAAAGAACGAAGCAGGACCCTGTGACACCCGCATATGTCAATTGGTTCTTTACCCCATGATGATGCTAGGTTCTATGAAAATTGGCATTTGATGATAGCCCCTACTAGAATAAATGCCGTTGTTCTATGATCAGGCCATGAGCTTTTATTCAATGTATCTGCTCTTCTTTCCATTAATGATTCCGATGACTCTGTCTTTATTAATTCCTGCACACATGGACAACACCAGACAACAAAGCTTTTCTTTCGAAATTATTTGCTGTGTTAGTTATTTGGGCCTCCTGCCCTTGGGTTAATAAATGAAAAGCTCATAAAAATGAATTATTATTTAAAGACAGAAGCTTACATATGGGAATAAAAAGAATGGGGTGACTATTTATTATCTGCAACATTCAAAAAGAGATGAACATGCAACTCTCTTATGTATAAAAACATTTTTTATTTTTTATTTTTTTTAAATTTATTCCTATAATCACTTTAAAACAACATGAGCCAACATAAAAAGTATAAAAACAACATGCAGTCATGCAAATTATATGAAAGTAACATAACAAAATTTGCCTCGCAAACTATCAATTCTCCCACACTTGGCTCTTTGCTTGTCCCTAAGCAAAAACATTCATCTTTCTTTTCATGTTGATCATTTTTATTTTTGCTCGTTGATTTAGACTTCTTAAGTAATCTACCAAAGATAAGAGATTTGATGTCTTTTATGAACTAAGTAGTGTGACATTTAAAATCGTCAATATAGCTATACAAAATCTAGTCATTCAAAATATGAGATAAGCAATCCTCCTACCTTAAAATGCACAATAGGAAGTATTTAGGACAATTTCAGCACACATGTTTTGTTTCTCATCTCAAGGTATTTTAGGTAACCTATTTCTCTCTTACGAAGTGGTTGCATTTTATGCTCCGTACCACATTTTCTTTCTTTTTTTTTTTTTTTATATAGAGAGATGTGGGAATGTAAATAGTAAGCGGTTGCATTTTATGCTTCCGTACCACTTTGTTTAAAACGGATTTCCGTTATTCCCTCTATCATTTTTTGTTTTTTTTTTATTTTTAAAATACCCTCATCCTTTATTGATTTGAAACACACAGGTATTATGGCTTTAGTTTCCCTTTCCTTCCTATTCTTCATTTAAGTTAGGATTCATGCTTCTCTAAGGTCAAAGATAATGTCTAGAAGATTAATATTTACCAAAGAAAAATTTTATGTCATACTTTAATACCTAAGTTCATAAAAGCATTTAAATCTCTTGGTCATGGTATATTATTCAAGACTTCTATTTCAACAAGCAAAATACAAACCAATCAACATGTAGAGACTAAAACATTGAACTAAGGCAAAGAAGTTGACTTTTTTTTTTGTCACACACTTTTTTTCTTTTTTTGTCAAAATTTTTTTTTTAAGTGAAATGAAATGAAAATATAAGGCTTTTCCACACTTGAAAGACACAATGTCCTTATTGTGGGAGAATACATGCATAAAACACATAAAATGCACATGCATAAAACACACAAGAAAAAATGAACAACAAAGGACAGAAAATCCCTAGGCCTCCCGAACCTGAAGGTGACAAAGTGAATTCAATTTTTTTATTTATTTTTTATTTTTTGATTTTTTTTTTTGAAAATATTTCATCCACTTCCGTTCCATACGTGCTTGGTTTGCCTGGATCGTGTGCAGTTACTGTCTCATGCAAATTCTCCTGTGATTGTTGTAAGGCATCCACTTTACTCAAAACTTGTTTCCATCGAACGGCTTGTCTTCTTCTTTTGCTTGAGAAGATGATGTGACTGGTGTTTTGCCTTTCCTTTGTCTTTGCACTTGCACATAGGATCTTTGCACTTGCACATAGGATGAGAAACGCAGATATAATGTTCTAATAATCAGTATGGAAATAAGATCTCGTTTTTTTTTTTTTTTTTTTTTTTTTTTTTTTTTTAACGAATGGACCTAAAATTCGACATGAATAACATAGCAATTATTTACTTTGCACTAAAACATTTCGGGCATTATCTGTCGTCGACCTTTCCTTTTGGATTTTACAGTCGACTATTTTCTCTAAGTCCCTAACTTTTGCCTTGGAATGAAAGAATTTCCAAGCGGGATATTTTTTATTATTATTTTTTGTTTTAACTTTTGTGCCTTGACTTTTGCCTTGGAACAGATGGTCCCAAGCAGGATACAATTTTTTTTTGCAATCTCACACTCATTTTCAAATAATGCCAAAAATGTGAAAATTCAAAGGAATCTCAACCCCTTATAACTCCCTTTTCTTTTGGGTATCAATTCACTATAAACAATTGCATTATGTTATTCAAAACGAATTAGAGATCCACTCTCAAAATCAAGATCAAATGTCCATACCAAAAATTGGCTCTTATTAATGTATGGCTGAAACAAAAAATATTAAATGATGCATGAATGTCACAACATATGTACAGTTTATAACACATAGGGAACGGAGTTGGGAAATGCATGGCTTCCAACCTTATTTCTCCCACACACGAATTCTGTTGGTATAAATTTCGACATCTGTTTCGTAGGAATTGGTCTAATCTCGACAACCAACAGGGGGTTTTGAGATTGACGATATAAACTCTCGGAAATGAATGTGACATAACAACAGCAAACAGAATCGGATACACCTTAGGGGAAGTAACTAAGGTTTTTCAACTATATGCACTGGCTTTAGTCTTATTGGGCTTAACAAAGTCTGGGTTCCACAAATAGGATTCGGGCTTTGTTGGGCCTACTCCTTTTGACGCACCTTTAAGGTACTAGGCTTGCGGTTGGTAGTAATGTTAATTCTCGGATGGATGTACCTAAAACGCAAGGTTTAGGCTGGATCCACCGTCAAACTTAACACCAGTACCGAAGGGTGATATGGGTAGAAAATGATGAGAAGAAAGAAATGCGGTATGAATGCAAGAACCTAGCAAAAATAAAATAAAGGAAAGCAAATAAACAAACAAGGACGATTAAATAATTTTCCGACGGCTTTCTAACCAATTTTATTTCCAATTTTAGAAAACATAGGTTTTAGAGTTAATTCCTAATCACAACCAACTAATTAAAAATAATCGGGGATTAGTGGTTGTGTCCCCAGCAGAGTCGCCAATCTGTTTTCATCGAAAATCCCCCCGAAGGACCCGAAAACAACCTTTTTGTGGTTTTTGATAAAATGTGTTTATTTTTTATGCGGTGCCGATAAATCGGTCTTATAAACAATTTTGAGTCGCCATCCATTGTTTAGGCAATGGGACCGTTTTTATAAAAATGACTTCATTTTAAACCCAATTTTGTTTTAAGGCCAAATTATTTTGAAAGACTGGTCAGGCGCACCAATGTGATTCTGGGTAAGGGAATTGGGTACGCCGGCCCGTTGGAAGCCGACGCCCGGAAAACCGGCCTCTATTATTAACCTACGATTTCTAATTTATTTTAATTAGAAAAGCCGAATTATTTATTTACTTAAACCCAATCCAAATAGATCGGACCGAGTTCCTATTTGGAAAATTATTTAATCGTCCCAAACAAATCTAACTATCACATGGCAATTATTCAAATCAAAGCAATTAAACCAAATAAATAAAAAGACCCGCTCTTGCCTTATGGTTCAAGGCGGGCGATAAACCAAGTCAAAAATATTAAATAAAATAAATAAATGACCCGCTCTTGCCTTATGGTTCAAGGCGAGTAACAAACCGGATTCAAAAATATATATACAGATCGAATCAAAAATTAAATCCATAAACCAATAAAAATAAAACCATACATAATTATTATTTAATATCTAAATCACACTTTAATCTTTTATTTTAATTTAATTTTATATTTGCATTCAACCAAAAATTATAAAATCTACACAAATAAATATACAAAATCACATTTTAGTATTTTAAGCTTCATTAGACTATGATCTGTTCATATTTGGGCGTTCCGAGATTAGATTTTATTTTTATGCAAAATTTATATTTTTTGTTATTATTTCTGGAAAAATTGATGAACAGTACTGTTCATCGATGAACAAACAGTTACTGTTCATCGATCATTCCTGAAAAAATTAATGAATAGTGCGTGAATAGTACATGAATAGTGTGTGAACAGTATCGATTTCTGAAAAAATTAAGAACATTTACTGTTCATCGATGGACAAACAGTTACTGTTCATCAATCAATTCTGGGAAAATTGATGAACAGCTACTGTTCATTGAACAAACAGTTACTGTTCATTGATCATTTCTGGGAAAATTGATGAACAGTTACTGTTCATCGATGAACAGTTACTGTTCATCGATGAACAGCTGTTTATTTTTGTCCATAATTCATTTTTAAGTGATTGTTTACATTATTTCTTGTTCAAATGTAATTTAAGGACACATAAAATGGCTAAATATGAACAGAATATAATTTAAAGAAGCTTAAAATATTAAAATCACAAGAACATGTAAAAAAAAAAAAACACAAAAATATGTAAAGAAAAAATACAAAAATGTTAAGAAAATTACCTGAATCTCAGATTGAGGATTGTAAATGGATCAAATGTCAAGAAGCTTTGTTTTCAAGGATTGATATGTTTTTTTTATCTTTTAATTTTTCTTTTTATGGTTTAAATCACCTAAAATTGATATCTAATGCCAATTTTCCTCCAAATTAACTCACAAGAGTTTCTAGAGGAGAATGTGGCTGCAGGGTATTTTTTTTAGGTTTTTTTAGATTGTGAAGTTGTGTAGAGTTGTGTGAAAATTGTGAGAAAGAGATGAATTTATAGAGCTAGGTTATACTGTAGCAAACAGTTACTGTAGCACACGGCTACTGTAGCACGCGTCTTTTTTTCTTTTTTTTTTTTTTGTTTATTATTATTATTTTTTTGTTTAAATCCTTGGATTAAAAGACTTCTAGATGGCATTGACCCATTCATCCTCGTATCATCATCGGATCAAGCGGGGCATAAAAAACACGCGTCAACACCACCCTCTTTAGGAAAATTCTTGAATTAATCGATTCTTTGTAACCAACTAATTCAATTTCAGACCAAAGACTAGATAAGGGAGTTAGGTACGGTTTCCGGAAGGTGTTAGGCACCTGAACCACCTAGTTGAAAATCGGCCTCCTTCGCTGTCCATTCATTCACAAAATAGTTAATAAAACTAACTCTAATTGAGATGTAAAAGCTTGTTATGCAATTTCAAAGAATCATGGCAAACAAGCATATAATCTCATGCATAGAACATAAAATTAAATCATCCAAAGAAAGGGAGAGGAGAAAAGAGTTACAACCAATCTCCTAATTTTACAATCTACCCTTTTATCCCATTAAAATCTCCCAACCCTTTAATTTATTACAAGCAAGCAATAATAGGACCCATTAAGGTCCGTTACATTGAGCATCATAAGAATAAAGCACTAACTCAAACATAAAGAGTAAAGCAACAAACATAACAAATATACATGACAATGAATCAAGCAATAATGTCAAGGAATCAAAACAAAAGTTAGCAAAATTAATAAATGTTGGTTAGTAGAATGAATATAGCATCATAATGAAAAAGCATAAAGTAAATGGCTTAGAATTTAAATGACAGAACCTAAATGAACTGAAAAGTAAATGGCGGAATAATAAAGCACTATTATTTAAGTTAGAATGGGATTTGAGTTTAGAAATTTGTTGTTCATTATGAATGATAAACAGCTGTGACCATCACTATCCATTTTCATTCTTTATTTGTTAATCTAGACCAAAAATGAGTATGCACTTTAACCAAGGGTGCTTGAGGCTTGGCCTGATTGGATCCCAGAATTAAAGCTAGGTTATTGATTTTATGTTATTGAGTTTTGGCAATGAAGACCTGAGCGCCACTAGAAGTGGCGTGCGCCACACGTAGTGGCGTACGGGTCTTCTACTGATTAGAAAACTCAAGAAAATAGCTTTAGAAGCTGTCTGTGAAGAAGTGGCTCGAGCCATTGCCTGTGGTGCCACTATGTGTGGCTTGCGGCACTACTACACAGACAACTCTTTTCTTGGTTGATCACAGTTTTCCCTTACAACCAGACTTAAAAGAGGTGTTTTTAAACACTAAAGAAAAGAAAAAGATGGAGAAGAAGGTTTAGACTCTCAGTTTACCTTGTTTTGAAGAAAAACTTAAGATTGGATTGAAAATGGCAAGAAATACCCAACAACTTTGTTCTTTGATCAATGATCCAAGATTTGTTTGGTTGATTAGTGTTTTAAGAAAGGTCGATTGTAAAACCCACTAAAGTTCTTTAAAGAAATCTATTATCCCTTAAACCCAATCTATAAAACTTGTTATAGATTTAGGTTAAGTGAGTTTTTAAGAAAAAAATGCAATAGTTTGGCTAGGTAATCAACTATCCTCCTTTTAACACATTTCCTAATGCCTTATTAATAGGCAAATGGGGAATGTTGGGCTTAGGTGGCAAGTGTAATTGGTGGGCCCCAAAAAATGAGCTGGGCCTATTTTTCACAAAATCATCCCAGGTGGCATGTAAAACGAGGTAGCACACCGGGATGCATTACGGGAGCACCTGAGATGCGTTTTTGGGCCCTATTTCAATGTGGACCCTGAAAACATGAAAATGCCCTGACGGGTCACAGTTCTTAAACTCGAATAATTGGTCCGAGAATCA